>NC_134879.1:57680278-57720278 GCF_041734735.1 Babylonia areolata | reverse complement strand
AACAAAAAAACAAACAAACAAAAAAAACAACAAAAAAACAAACAAACCAACCAACAACAAAAACCACAAAAAACAACAAAACTAAAAAACCCCCCAAACAAACAAACAAAACAAAAAAACAACAAAAAAACAAACAAAACAACTAACTGTATGAATGTATGTTTTTTTTTTTTTTAATATTTGGAAAATTTGATATTTCTTGAAATATCATTACTCATCAATGGTTTTGAGTTGCCAATGCGTCTTTCGATGCGCTCCTCGCTGGTTGCCGCCAGTTTAGTTGACATTTTATTTGTAAACTGGTGGTTCCAGACCACCCGCCTCTCTGTGCCGGTGACGAGTCACCGAGGGCTCTGCTGACATTCCGCACTGAGGGCCAGTCTTCAGGCCGCCAGCGTCAGCAACGGTTCTGTGTTCATGCGTTTGATGTTTACTTGTGAGGGGGTTAGGTGGCACGGGAGGGGTAGTACCTCTGGAGGGGGGGGGGGGGGGGGGCTTGTCACGCTCTTCCGGGAGTGGTTCGTCCGCTATTGGTCCACACCAGCACCAGCTCTCACCTATGGGTCCTAGAAACTGCTAGCATGCGGCAGCGCCCAACCCCCGGGCAACGGCTTTGACAGGCTGGCTAAACTAGGTGAGTGTAGCCGAAGGGTCTCAAACCCTCGGTGAGTTAGGGCTTGAAGAATCCTTCACGGTTCAACGGAGAGGAAGGTGGTTGCAGCAGATCACTGTGGGGTGCTGAGGGCAGGATGAGGCACATAGGACATCCTGGTCATCCACTGCATCCGTTTCCATCTCCAGTCGTCTTGACCTCGTTTTGCCACTGGATACAGACGGTCTCGGACAAGAGAGTGAGATCGACGGTGCGCAACTCCTCCTCACTATAAACAAAGTCATCGCTCAAGTCATCCTTCATCCCATACCATCATTTTCCCCAAGCCCTGTGGCGACAGGCGAGCGACGAAGCGACAGGTGTGGGTACACTGGCAGTCGTAGCCGCGGACCTGCACACAGGCGGCTCAGGCCATAGGGTCGTTTTTCACCGACTGGAGCAGCGGTGGAGATCGGCAGCCCCCTGAGCGACTGAGCAGCCCTCTTCAGGACAGCACTGCTCACCTCCATGGCATGAGGAAGGGGCTAGAAAACGTGCCCTAAACATTGCCTGCTTCACACCATCCTAGTCAGCATACCGCGGCTGACAGGGACCCTACTCAAGCGGTCGACACACAAAAGAAAGAAAGAAGAAAACAATTGACCATTGCCACATGGAACGTGCGTACGCTTCTGGACAGAGGCGACTCAGACAGACTACAGAGACGCACAGCGCTCATTGCGAGTGAACTAGCCAGGTACAACATCAACATCGCTGCCTTAATAAATCTTTCGTTCCTATTTTTCTATGAACCATTACTCCCCCTTGTTCCGAGATCCCTCCCATTCGCATATTCCCTTCATTCCTGGATTTAGAGAAGAGAAAGAAAGTATGAAGCAGGGTACTTATTTTGGAGGCTTACGGTAACGCGGCTCATTACAGTACACTAAGATTGTCATATACTGTTGTGTTCAGAATTGATGTGAGAAGTTGTCTGAGACCCTGTTGACACTATAGGGTGACATCTCTGGTGACACTCAGGTGTAAAACAGGTGACTCTGGGGTCAAACACAATGCATACAAGTACGTACGACATGCAGGACAGTGTTTAGCTTGAAGAGTGTGCACATCATGCAGGTACTCACCAAGTAGTGCCTCATATGTATCTAAGTGCCACACTGCTAGTCATATCCATGAAAAACTGTCACAATTGTCACTACTATTGTCTTTATCACATGAATGATTTGAACTCTGTCTCAAAGAGAATATTGCCTTTCACTACATTAGCAGTCACTGAGCCAGAATCAGATCATTATCTACACAATTCTTGATCAAAAACCATTCAGAAACGATACTCACTAAATACGCATGTCCATGTCACAATCATCACGTAATATTCCACACAAAGGTGACACGTGAGTGATATACCTTGAAACAGTCATGCTAGTTACTGCACAAGTATACACCACAATTTTCACACTTCTTACTTTTTTAACTTTTCATCACCCGCTATCTGTGCTTCTGTAGCAACAGCTAATTGCACTCTCTCCTTGTCATTCATTTGAAACAGATCGAAATCATTATCTGTTAGAGCGTTGTAAAACTCATCATCAGAAAACTGGTCACAGTCCGAACTTTCTACACATTCCGTTTCTCTGTGTCCGTGTGTCTACACAGCACATCGGCAAGAATGTAGCGGCGCCCACTTTCCCACGGCCCCGCTAGTGACCCGGTCAAGGATAGATGACGCGCACTGATGACGCGACTCGCGGGAAGTTCAAAGCGCTTACCGCGAGAACCGATTTTCCGGGCTGCAGGAAGGAAAGGGGGAATTCTCTGCTGCACGGTTTTCCGGCCTTCAGGAATGAAGGGTAAAAATCCTGTAAACCGGAAAACCGTGCTGCAGGGATGAAAGAGACCGTGAGACCAGACTGGCAGAAGAAGGCAAACTCTGTGAGCGAGGTGCAGGCTACACCTTCTTTTGGAGTGGTCGCGGACCTGAAGAGAGACATGAGGCTGGAGTTGGCTTTGCAGTGAAGACAACCCTCGTTCACAAGCTGGCTGGCCCCCCGAAAGGAGTGAACGATCGCCTGATGACGATGAAACTCCATTTATGGAATGGGAAGAAGTTTACCACCATTGTCAGCGCCTACGCGCCCACCATGACCAACCCGGATGAGATCAAGGACAACTTCTATGAGGACCTGAACGCTGTCATCACCACTGTTCCCAATGCAGACAAGCTCATCATTCTTGGTGACTTTAACGCGAGAGTTGGCTGTGACAGCACCTCCTGGGAAGGCGTGATTGGGAAGCATGGGGTCGGTAACTAACAGCAATGGTCAACTACTTCTCCAGACATGTGCCAAGCATGACCTTCTTATCACAAACACCGTCTTCTGCCTCCCTACCCGTAACAGGACGTCATGGATGCATCCTCGCTCTGGGCATTGGCATCTCATCGACTTTGTCATCGTCAGGAAGAGGGACAGGCAGGACGTACGAGTCACGAGGGCCATGTGCAGCGCCGAGTGCCTTATCATCTCCAAACTCAACCTCCACATCCAGCCCAAGAGACGGCCTCAGGGCAGGAAAGCACCCAAACACCTGAATGTCAACTAGCTGGAGCTAGGCAACATCACGCAGAGCTTTGCTGACACCCTGGAGGAACGCCTTGAGTCCACCGTGCTGGACAACCAGAATGTGGAGGCAGCATGGGGTGCACTGCATGAGACGGTGTACAACACTGCCATGGAGTGCCTGGGGCCTTCTGCCAGGAAGCACAAAGACTGCTTTGATGAGAACTGCACTGAGATCAAGCAGCTGCTGGAAGACAAATGCCAAGCCTACAGAGCCTACATTGAAGATCCCAAGTCACAGTCATAAAAAGACATAATGAAGAGCACACACAGCATGATCCAGCTGAAGCTGCGGCAGTGCTGATGGTTCTACCCTAATCACTGACAAGGACGGGATCCTTAAGAGATGGGCTGAACACTTTGACAGCGTACTGAACCGCTCTTCCACCATCAATGATGAAGCCATCGGCCAACTCCCCCAGGTGCCAGTCAGTGAGTCGTTGGATGCCATTCCAACTTTGGAGGAGACCCAGAAAGCTATCCGTCTGCTAACCAATGGCAAAGCCCCTGGTTCAGACTTCATCCCAGCTGAGGTCTACAAAGAAGGTGGTATGGTGCTGACTGAGAAGCTTCATCAGCTGTTCCAGCTCATCTGGCAGCATAAGGTAGTTCCACAGGATTTCAAAGACGCTTCCATCATACACCTGTACAAGCGCAAATGAAATCGTCAGGCCTGTGACAACCATCGTGGAATATCCCTGCTGTCCGTCACAGGCAAGAGTCTGGCCAGAGTGCTACTCAACCGTCTCATAGCACACCTTGAGCAAGGTCTCCTACCAGAGAGCCAATGTGGCTTCCAGAAAGAACGCGGGACTATCGACATGGTGTTTGCTGCCACGCAGCTCCAGGAGTAGTGTCAGGAACAGAAAGCTGACCTCTACTCCACCTATGTCGATCTGACCAAGGCCTTCGATACTGTTAGCAGAGATGGCCTTTGGAGAATCATGGCGAAGTACGGATGTCCCAGAAAGTTCATCACCATCATACGGCAACTACACGATGGGATGCTGGCCCGAGTCCAAGACAACGGAGAGACTTCAGAACCATTCCCTGTCTCCAACGGAGTCAAGCAAGGGTGTGTTCTTGCCCCCACCCTGTTCAGTCTCATGTTTTCAGCTATGCTGACAGATGCCTTCAGAGATGCTGACATAGGCATTGGCATCAGGTACCGTACAGATGGCTCACTCTTCAACCTCAGGAGGCTTCAAGCAAAAACCAAGGTGAGGACAGACACAGTCAACGACTTCCTGTTTGCTGATGACTGTGCTCTCAATGCTGCCTCTGAAGCTGACATGCAACACAGCGTCGACACGTTCTCTGCTGCCTGTGATAACTTTGGCCTCACAATCAGCACAAAGAAGACTGAGGTGATGCACCAGCCAGCTCCAGGAAAGCCTTACGTTGAACCAAACATCTTCATCAACGGGCAACGACTGAACGCGGTGGACAAGTTCACATACCTGGGAAGTACACTCTCTTGCACAGTTGTCATCGATGACGAGGTGAATGCCAGACTCGCCAAAGCCAGCGCTGCCTTCGGCAGACTTCATAAGAACGTTTGGAGCAGGAGAGGCATCACCCTGGAGACGAAGCTCAAAGTATACAAGGCCATAGTTCTCACCACACTGCTCTATGGATGTGAATCATGGACGGTCTATAAACACCACGCCAAAAAGTTGAACCACTTCCACACCACCAGCCTCAGAAAACTTCTCAGCATAAAGTGGCAAGAGAAGATCTCTGACACAGAGGTGCTCACTCGTGCAAACTTGCCCAGCATCTACACCATCTTGATGCAGGCCCAGCTGCGTTGGGCAGGCCATGTAGTTCGCATGCCAGACCACCGGCTCCCCAAGAAACTGCTGTATGGTGAACTCCAACATGGCAAGCGCTCCCATGGAGGCCAAAAGAAGCGCTTCAAAGACATTCTGAAAGCTTCTCTGAAGGCCTTCAACATCAGCCACGACACATGGGAGCTGAATGCAATGGACAGACCAAAGTGGCATTCAGCTGTCCACAAAGGCGCCAAATCCTGTGAGGCCAACAGAATCGCTGCAGCAGAGCAACACAGACAGGCCAGGAAAAGCAGTGCCAGCAAGTCCCCGACAGCCGCCACCATCCCCTGTCCACACTACATGAGAACCTTCCAGGCACGGATTGGCCTGACCAGTCATCTGCACACTCACAGAGCCCAACCCACCCACCCCCCAGGATGACTAGATGGTCCTCGTCGATCCCGACGGACGAACCACCATTTAGTTGTGAACAAACAAAAGAAAGATCCTCTTGTGCTTCCAGTTTATTTTATTTTCCATAGTCTCTTGGACAGTTGTCATTCCTGACATTTCATTACACTTACCTGCAGAGAGAGAGAGAGTGAGAGAAAATTGGACTAAAACAAACAAACAAACAAACAAAAAAAAACTTACCTGTTTTGATATTGGTGAGTGAGGCTGAGATGCAGTGCCTCCAAGTGGACCTAATGGCTGGTTAGAATGACTGTGAGATCTCGCTTATCAGTACTCTTGTGGAGTAGTATAAGAGATGGGGGTTCTATATACAACTTTTTTGGGCGTATTAGCTTGTGTTAAGGCCCTCAAGCATAAAAAAAATTTAACCAAAACCTGTGTATGTTGGAGTAATATGACCCTCAAGCATAAAAAAAAAATATATAGTTAAAACAAGTTATATGTGTATGGAGAGCCAAATCACAAGATAAAAAAAAAAAAAAAAAAGATGGTTGGATATGTGTATGGAGGGGAGCGAAACGGTCATGGGGGTTCTATATACAACCGACCCCAGCCCAAAACCGCGCAATACCGCATAAAAAAAATCTAGTTAAAACCAGTTATAACCAGTTATGTGTATGGAGAGCGAAACGGTCGCCCCGTTCCCCGTGTGTGTGCTGGCAAGCGACCGCACGGCGTGTGTAGTGGGAACGGGAGAGTGGTCCCGCGCACAGCCTGCCTCCGCGTATCTTCCCACCCGCGTGCGAAGATTGTGATCACCCTATTAGAGAAAAGATTATATTGTATATATAGAAAAAATAATGCCTTTTCCGCATAACATTTGTGAGTACCCCCAAGTTAAAACAAATAGAGTATGCGGTCGAGCTTGCATGGGGCTCTATTGTAAAGATCATATTAAATGTCATAGAAAAGGAATGTCACTTCCAGTACTTTGTATAAAATGCAACCTTTATGTACGTACGAAGTATGTTATTTGTTGTAAATGTAAGCATAAAAAAGAGAAGCCTCCTCCCATGGAGAAAAAGATTGATCCTATACCCGATTGTGGAGAACATTCAAGCGACTCTGAGGATGATGATGATGACGATGATGAAATTGACCCTTTTGAAACTTATTCAAGAGGGTATATTCCACCCTTTGGTGGAGTAATCATTGGATTCAGAGATTGATCAACTTGTAAAAAAATCCTATTAGAGAAAAAAATATAATAGTATATATAGAGAGAAAAATGGTGCAACGGTATTCTGAAAAATATTACCGTGATCTCGCTTCAAGAAAAGAGATTCCTAATCATGAATCTATGAATAAAACTGAGTTGATTAAAGCACTGGGGTTTGATGCTTTGGAGGGGGAGACCAATGCTACGCTTAAAGATATTGCACGAAAGCTCAAAATTCGTGGTTTTAGTAGAATGAAAAAAGATGAACTTATTAAAAATATACGTAAACTACAACATAAAGCTGAATCCACGGAGGAGTTTGGTAGTATTATTAAAAATTATAAACTTGCGGCTCTTCCAAATGAAATAGATCTGCTTTCGTTTATGATGAGTAAAGTGGACACTATTAACCAAAGAGCTATTCCACTGACCAAACAAAATATTGTTTTAACGGTGGAGTTTGCTCAAATTAAAAATAATGATACTACTGTAGCTGTATTTCGATCGGAATATCAAAGTATTATTGATGTTGTTGATGATCAAGATATTGAAAAACAAATAAAACATATTATGTTAAAAATAGAAAATTTTACAAATGAAGGTTCAGGATGGTTCATTAAAAGAATCTTTAGTTTATGGGTGAATAGAGTTTCTATTACATCTCCAGGATCCTTTATTGAATCACCACAGTGGTTAAAAAATAAAAGAGCTGTGATTAATATTAAAAATAAAGATGATCAATGTATAAGACATTGTTTACGTGCACACAAGTTTCCAGCAAAAGCGAATTCTAATTTAACTTATTCCTATCCTTCTGATGATGGGTTAAATTTTGAAAATATTGACTTTCCTACACCTATAAAACAAATTACAAAGATTGAGACTCAAAATAATATTGCTATTAATGTATACTATTTAAAAAATAAAACGATTGAACGTGCAAGAATATCAAAACAGCCCGCCAACATGGAGCGTATTAAACTTCTTATTATAGAAAATGAAAATGGTGGACAACATTATACTTATATTAAGAACTTTAACAGACTACTTAGTAATACAAACAAACACAAAGCAGCCATGTACTTTTGTGAGTATTGCTTGACAGGTACAACATCATCAGAACTTTTAGAAGAACATATTAAGCGATGCGCGCAGATCAACCACAAGAACTATTCTCGCGTTGAGATGCCATCGGAGAAGACAAAAATGATCAAATTTACCAATTTTCAAAAACAAATGCAAGTTAGTGATGTGATATATGCTGATTTTGAGGCAATTTGTAAAGAAATAAAAGACGATTCCCATTCGAATAATACCATCAAAGAAAGCGAACACATCATCTCGTCATACGGGTTTGTGCATGGTAGGTCTGATGGAAGGGCGTACAAACCGCAACTATTTCGTGGTGAGAATGCGGTCAGTCATTTTCTCGATAAACTTCGAATAATATATTATCATACTGTCAAGGAATTGAAAAAACCAGTTCCAATAAAGATGACCAAAAAAGATAACAAATCGTTTGAAAACGAACGAGTTTGTTGGATATGTAGAGGGGAACTACCCGCAAATGATAAAGTAAGAGATCATGACCATATCACAGGGAACTATAGAGGTGCCGCGCATGCATCGTGTAATCTTAAATTGAGAATAAAACCCGACGAATTTGTGTTGTCGATATTATTTCACAACCTCAAAGGTTACGACTCTCACGCGATCATTTCGGAGCTCGCGAACAAAGGTGGTGGTAGAATTACGTGTATCGCGAATAATAAAGAGAAATACATCACATTCAGTTGGGGAAGGTTGAAGTTTTTAGATAGTTTCGCATTCTTGAGTTCGAGTCTCGACCAGCTTGCGAAGAACCTTCCGGATGATAAGAAGTTTTTAACGCGCAAACATTTCACAGATGAGGAGGAGTTCAAGCTCGTTACGAGAAAAGGAGTCTTTCCGTACGAATATATTACCGATTGGAGTAAATACGAAGATACGAAACTACCAAAGAAAAGTCATTTCTTTAGTAAACTTAACAACACAGATATATCAGAAAGTGACCACGAGCATGCCAAGAATGTGTGGAAGAAGTTTAAATGTAAGAATCTAGGTGATTATAACGATCTGTACTTAGTCACTGATGTGCTGTTACTTGCCGATGTGTTCCAGAATTTTAGAAATACGTGTTTGCGAACTCATAATCTCGATCCTGTTCATTATTACACGCTTCCCGGAATGTCTTGGGATGCTTTACTCAAGAGTACGGGAATAGAACTCGAACTGTTGACGGATATCGAACAATATAACATGATAGAGGCGGGAATACGCGGTGGAATCAGTATGACTGTAAGAAGATACGCGGAGGCTAATAACAAGTATATGAAAGATTACAGACCTGAAAAAACGGATTCGTATATCATGTATCTCGACGCGAACAACTTGTATGGTTGGGCGATGTTACAAGCTTTACCCACGGGTGGATTTATCTGGGATAACGATGCTAATCTCGAAAAGATTCTAAATCACCCCGACGATGATGAGACGGGATATATTGTGGAGTGTGATATCGAGTACCCTGAGGAATTACACGACGAACATAACGATTATCCCCTAGCTCCTGAGAAAATAGAAATAAAACTCGAAAACCTCTCACCCTATCAACGACGCCTTCGTGAAAAACTCGAGATGCGCGGAAAGGAAACGAGAAAATTAGTTCCGAATCTATGGAATAAGGTTGGTTATGTCGTTCACTATAGAAATCTCAAACTATACACGCAACTTGGCATGAAAGTAACTAAAATCACAAAAGTGTTAAAGTTTAATCAAAGTCCCTGGATGGCGCCCTATATAATGATGAACACCAAACTGAGACAAGCCGCTACTAACGATGCCGATAAAGATCTGTATAAATTAATGAACAACTCGGTATTTGGTAAAACTATGGAAAATATCAGAATGAGAACGAATATCAAATTATTCAAGTTAGATGAAGAGGACAAGGCACGCAAACTAATAAACAAACCGGCTTATGTCGATCATATGATCATCAACGAGAAACTTCTAGCGATTCACTACAAAAAAAATAAGCTTGTGCTCAATAAACCTATCTATATCGGGATGGCCATTCTCGACCTATCCAAGTATCTCATGTATGATTTGTATTACAACCACTACAAGAAAAAATATGGATGCAGGTTGTTATATACTGATACCGATTCATTCATTCTCCACGTAGAATGCGAGGATTTTATCGCTTGTATGGATGATAATGTACATGACCGCAGTAATTTTCCAAAAGATCATCCATTGTATGATAAATCGATAGAGAAAGTGCCAGGATACATGAAAAGTGAGCTCGGATGTGAACCGATCCGACAATTCTGCGGCTTACGCTCGAAGATGTATTCGGTTGTAGCGGATGATGGATCAGTTATCAAGAAAGCCAAGGGTATAAAAAAATGTGTGGTGAAGGATGACATTGAACCCGATATGTATAAGGAGTGTATTGATCGATCTGTTCAATTTACTAATTGTATGAGAACGTTCAGATCGTATAAGCACAAGATGTACACGATCAAGCAAATGAAGACATCACTCTCACCGTACGATTCCAAACGCTATTGGCTAGATGATGGTATTACATCTTACGCCTACGGGCACTATGGTATTTCTGTATCGTGAGGAACAACCATAAGCTCTTCGTGTACAAACCCTCTGGATGGGCCATTTTGTAAATAATAAAGAATAGGATCGCCGGGCATCATACGCTTAATATTATAAACTTTAAGAGACCAAACGGGATCCGTTGCTCGTTTGCGAGCTCCACCCTCGAGCTCACCGGGCTCATACAAGTACCGAACTTGCGCATCAGGCGGTAACTCTCCTTTATCATCTTTAGTCGGTGCAGAGGATTCTGCTTCTACCGATTTGGCCTTTATTGCGACCGACGGTTTCTTACCTATAAGTCTTGTCACCTCATTATTCAATGCAGCCACAACAGCCGGTAATCTAGTGACCCATTCTGTTGATCGATTCGGCGATTTCATTTCAGCCACATATTGATGACTAAACAATCGTTCTGCCAGCGTACGATTAAATCTTTCTACAATAGCCTGGCTTCTGTGTGTCTTTCCACGCCTTACTTTTTAAAAAAATTTGTTCACAGCACCCATAAACTCTCGGCCAGGATCTACCTGAAGAAGTTTGGGCAACTTCAAAGGGCTACGGTCGTAAATACGTAAAAAAGCGGCTGCCACTTCGACGCTGTCTTTCGTTGTTAGGGGTTCGGCTTCTTTATATCGACTCGCAACATCAACGACAGTCAGCGCATACTTATACGTCTTACGCCTGATTCTGTCATAGGGTAAAAATTAAAGGTCAGCCTGATGAACCTCATTTGGGATAGTAATATCAAATTTTGCTCTCGGAATATACTTTGGAGGGGGTAGATAAATTTGCCATATAGCTTGTTTTTGTAACCATTTTCTAGCCTCATCCTCAGACACCTTGGCTGCTTTCGCGAGTTTTTTAATCGCCGAATAACCCTTCCAATAACCGCTTGGGCTGTAATAGATCTTTTCCATTTTATTTAAGAAAGTAAATGTTTAATATTTTGAAATCGCAAAACCAAAAATGACCATGGTCATGATAATAAATACGTATTCTCGATCTTTTTGTCCCTCTGAGGGTGTATAAAAATCTGAAAGTTGGGGTTTATGAGAAAGAGGGGGTAGTGGCTCCCCCATCAGTTTATAATATTCTTGCATAGCCATATCCACACCCTTAAACGTGTTCACAGCATGTTGTTGTTGTCTTAGTTTTTCATTGATATAATCTAAACGTTGAATCCTCTCTTTCTGCCATTCTGCGGTCGCTGCCTGAAGTTGTTCTTGCGCTTTGTTGTGTCGTTTCTGTTCTTCTAACGCGTCTGAAGACCCCAGTTTACTAAATAAAAAATTACTTCCGGTAAATGCTAAAGCGTTTACTACTGCCCCACCAACGAGTAACGCTACTGATGCCATACTATAATGATGATATTATTATTACTTCAAAATATCATGTGGGAGAATACCTTGTTTTTCCAACATATCCTTCGTAGCCATAGCGAGGGCTATATCCAAAGTGACCATCCCGATATCTTCGAGGTTGAAAGCCAGTCTAGGTGTCGGGGCTTTCGTAAATATTAATTTTGTCAATCTCGAGTAACCAGCGGCCAATGCGCTGACCACAACCGCGTGATATACAGTGTTTGCAATTTCTTTACCGTTTATATTTGGTGTTGCCATTGTTGTTTATAAATAGTGTTTAAATTAATGTTCAAAACATGATAAATGGGTTGGGTTTTGTTACCACAGGTGGTGGTGGTGGTGGTTTTTTCGACCGATTAAAATATATGTAAACACCACAACCTATTATCAGCGTAGCAGCAATGTACAAGGGATTGATAAAAACGTGATCTGGTCTCCTCGATGATGATGGTTCTTCTTCTTGTTCATCTTTCGCTTTTCGAAGTTTTTCGAGAAGTTCTTCATGTTTTGCTTTTCTAGCAGCAGCACCTTTTCGACCCGCTTCAACTTTCTTCTGATTCTTCGGTTTCGTTACTTCCTCCATTATATTTATTAAATTGACAATGTTTAACAGTAGTTACAGCTGTGGTGAGCGGAGCTAAGAACATGCCAAATCTGTGATATAGTTCGCAAGTAAAACTGTTAAGCACATGTCCCAGGAATGGATCTTGCTCGAGATCACTATTTAATTTTGTTTGGTCATCAATTGGGAGATACATACAAACTGCTCTGGTATACAGTTGTATAATTGTATTACCGAGTGATTTTGTAATCATCGATCCTAAACTCGCTTCGTATCTCGTATAAAGCTTGTCTATATCCACATCTTTCATCGCTTCGATTTTATCAACACTAAACTCTTTCCCTAAATATTCTTTTGCTCCACCGGCTGAGACCACCACCATAAGCCTGTCGCGTTTGGGATCCTCAGATAGTAATTGGTCCATCTTCTTCTTATATTCTATATATCTCCTTTTAAGTTTAAAATAATAAAAAAACTACAAATCCAACGACTAAAAGTGTTAAGAAATTGCTAACCAGTGCTAAGGAACTGTTAAGCAGTGTTAAGAAATTGTTAAGCATTGTTAAACAGCTGTTGATTATTACTAGCAAATTTTATATGCAACTGGTTGATCAGTCTTTAATATCAACTTGGAGTGTTTGGTATTTACCAATGATTTCCTAACCTCTTTACGTTCATTTTGTGTTGGAATGACATCGTTTTCTCTTAAACACTCATCAAACGAGTCCCTATCCTTACAGTGAAATAAAGCCACCCATTTTGTTTGTTCGCGAAGGTCAGTAAGAACCGAGTTGTATTTCTGAGTCAACACCCACACAGACTGTTTCGCGTGTCTTCCAGAAAATGCGAGTTTACTCAACATTTGCTTCTTTTGAGTAAGAGCCTTTAAGTCACTACAGTCATCGATGATGTACAACGTTGGCTCCCCGGCAAATATTTCAAAAAACAGCCCAAGCCATTCGTGAAGTTTATCACCGGGATTAACGGTGTATACCCCGCGGTCCTTTCTTACCCACACTCGGGATCGATAGGCTTTATTATATTCGAGAGTAGGGCATAGAATTACAATATTCTCGAACACACCACGATATGTCGTTTGTAATAAATCTAAAATAAATTCGGTCTTACCGCACCCAGTTTGCCCGCAAATAATTGCGGAATGTGCTTCTTTAGTAAACAGCCTCGACAAATCTTCCATCTTCTATATTTAATTGTCCATCCATAATTACAAATACATACGCATTTAGCGGTTCTGCCGTTTCAGCTTTTTTCTGAATCTGAATCGTAATGCCTTCAGACGCATTTTCGATACGACGTCCACTCCCGTGAAGAGAATTATCATCTGTGGTGCGCATATCCAACCAAAGAGCATAATTATTCGTGAAATATTCGCCGATTGTGACATCCGCTAGTTCTAAATCTTTTACCACTTTGTCTACTTCGGGGTCGCGTTTTTGCGTTCCGAAAAACTTTCTGATTTCATCCCATTGTTGATAGGAACACATACCTTGACTAAACAGTTGATTGGGCACACCTTCGATCGTCACTTCAACCTTATCGATCTTAGGATTGTAATACTCATCAAACAACAGCAGTACCCCCTTCATACTTTTTGCCGGCACGTTGAGATTAATATTCCAGAGTGTGTCAGATTTGTCCAGAGGAATTTTACGATGTCGTAGTATTCTATCAAATAAAATAGCGAGCCTACCTGAATAATAACCGGCTATCTGTCTCGCAAGTTCGGGTTGTGTGACTTTCTCAAACTCGAGACTAATCCCTTCTATCGTATAGGATACATCCGGGTCTGTGCTGCGGATAACCTTGTTATAAGCGTTAAAGGTAAGTTCATACTCCAGGCGATCGCCGAGAGCACTCTGATAAAATGGTGCATGAGATTCTAGCAATTCGAAATCAAGTGGAATACAAAATCGATTACCATAAGCCTCCGCAATGGCGGCATCTCTAGCGATAGTGTCATCTCCATTATCCGCGTTAATACGCAATCGTGTCACATTACGGTTTGTAGTTAAGTCAATACCTTGATAAACGGCGTTTCTTCGTTCTTGTCGAGTTCGCCAAAGATCTCCATAAGTATAAAATACATCACTATCTTCAACGCTCATGATTTCATTACCGGAAATGCGAATGGTTGTTTTACGTACTATGGCTCTACCAATATTATCAACGAGTGTTCTGTTCACATCTGTTGTAGAAGTCAAAGAAATTTTGAATGCTAGTCGAACACTCCCCGGAACGATCACATCGTCAACACCTAAATTAGGAAAGCGTACAAGAAGTTGTTGATTCTGATCGATAGTTGACGGATTGTTAGTAATCACGACAGTCTGCCGCACGCCCTTTATCCCCCGCGGCTCCCGCAAACTTCTCATTGGATTAAGCTTTCTTCCACTCATTTTTTTTGGTTTTATATAGATATAATGATATAACTTTATATTATAAGTTTAATATGGCGGAAGGTGGTGAGATGGTGGAAGGGTTCGCAGAAGGTGGTGAGTCAATAATAGAATCTGGTTTCTTGCAAACAGAATTATTAAAGAGCGCGGTTGATGATTACTATGATGCATTTGGACAAGAGCCCGATGTTGGGCGAAATTATACCAATTTTGAACTTGATAGTAGAGGTACACTACGATTAAAAAATAATCCAGATTTTAATATCATTAACGTCCGCACGAAACAACCCCTAGCACTTTCAACACTAGCGGGAAAACCTGGTGGAGCAAACATTATTCGCGAGGAACTTGGTTTTGTAGACTGGAGGAAAAACTTAAAACCCCAAACGGTCGCGGCTCTCCAAAAGGTTGAAACCAAACTGGGCGAAGAAATTGAGATGGACGATTTCTCGCCAAATACAATTGATGAAGTACTTAAAACTATAGATGATCCTCCCCTCACCGATGAACTGGGTGGTTATATTCGTGAACTCAAAGGTTTAGACAAAGCCATGCAAAGACAGCGCGGTAATCTTTCTGACAACCTCTCAAAACTCTCTCACCTGGATGAAGAAATGTCAACTTTAAAAATAAGAATTCAGTCTGTGGAACTAGCTGATAAAGATGAAAGCGAAATCAAACCCTTGCGTTTACAATTAGACGATCTAAACATCGAGCGTGCTGCACGACTAGAAGCGATATCAACACACAAAGAAGCGCTGCGATCTCAAATCAGCAGAATGCGTGAAACGATACACAGAATTCTTGAGGAGGACACAACACTAGCGGAACGTATTCGAACGCTTTTTAGAGAACAAGGCATTACTATCGTTTCCATTCTTACTGCCTTTGGTATGATTATCAGCACTATCGTTTTGACCGTCACGGGTGGAGGGGGCACTCCACGGGCGCCGGGTAAAAAAGATGACAACTGGATAAGAAAAAGACTTAAAGATTTGGGAGAATTACTTAAAAAATTAGGTTTAAAGGCGATTGATGCCCTCCCAGGAGTCATTGGGGCTATTGTTTCGTGGTTATTAAGCACGTTGGGTAAAGCGGTTGGGTGGTTAGCCAACAACCTGTGGGCACTCGTGCTCAGTGCTGGCCTCCTCCTGTTTGATTATTTAAAGAAGAGAAAGTAAATACCACCTATCAATCCTAAAGTAAGAGCGACTTTATAGTCTTTGTGAGTTGTTGGCTCTTCTTCGTACGATACTTTCGCTGGTTTGAGTTTAAATTTGTTATCCGAAGAACCTGCACCATACAGAAAGGGTCTATTACCAGCACCGGTAGCTATTGCAAATCCTGGTCGAGATGTTTGTATTAATTTTTTATTTCTATAGGTAAGAGTGAACCACCCGCGAATGCCTAACAAAACTCTCGTTTCACCCGCTCCTGTCCTCGGTGTTGTCAAAGGCTTGTGTGATTTATAATCGAGCACCGTATTACTCGCATCAAGCATTGCCAAGTCTGCATCAGAAGGTGGCACAAGAGCCCAGTGACCTCTAGACCATTGAAGAGCTTTTCCTGATGGGGCAACAAAATAGTATGCAGGAACACTCTGGGTAGGTGGAACACTCTGGGTATGTTGGGGTGGAACACTTTGGGTAGGTGGTACAATGTGTGGTAGTTCGTTTAATCCATCATTAACACCAATATTCTGTTCTTCTGATGCAATGACAATTTTATTATTATAATTAATGTGTGTACCAACACTCAATGCCATATCAGATGGGGCCATATAAAGGCCAACACCAAATGCAAAGTTTACTTCGGATCTCGCGTACTGGAGAACGTCCTGGTATTTTTTTTATCGCCGTTTGTAGGTTTTCGGGGGCATTAATCGCATCTTCAACATTGGCTAAAAATTGTTTTTGCGCATCAAATCCAGTTCCTTTTGTTGTTATACTCGTGCGCGTTTGCGCTTGTGACCCTATTAGAGCCCACACATAAGTGCGAATGCTATCGTTGAGACGAACTATCCCCGCATGTGTAAAACCCAACCCCTTATCAGGAATAAATGTTGTCCAAGCCCGGGTGATGTCCACCGTATGTCTGATTTTATCGTGGGGGCTAAAGAACACAGGTCCCTCTCCTCTGTTTCTCATTGCCTGTCGTGCAGCCCCACCGGGGGTCTCAGCCTGAATAAATTCTCCCAAACCAAAGCCATGCTTTTCTATTTTCTGTCTCCAATCCCTCTGCCCAAATTCGGCACACAAACGCTGATAAACTGTTTTATCAAACGGATTATTATACATGTTAAATGCTTGGTCGGTGGGTAGCGGGATTTTTAACTCGTCCAATAACCTCCGAATCTGATAGTAAAAATGAAACCTATACACGGCTCGAATAAACGGATCAGAAGCTTGAAAATGTTCTTCCGTTACTCCACACCCGGCGGTCGCGCACCATACCACAAAATTGATTTGATTCTGCCACCACACTATCGGGTTGTTTCTCCACGCAAGCCAGGCTGCATTCATCTCCCCAGTCATAGTGGGGTTCGCATAAGACTGAAAAACATCGGGAAACTTGGCGGTAAAAGAATATTCGCTGTTCACGTAGATCACTCGCGTACAACTTATTCTTTTTTCTTTATACCCGGTTGTATAGGACGTGTCCTTATTGAAGCTGTAAATTTTCTTATTCATAGCTATGTATATAATAACAACCGATATTCAAAAAGACGAATTACCGCGGTGCATATCTAATCAAAGTGGAAGACTAGAAATCGCGCTGCGTGAAATAACTTATTATCCCAACTGGAAAAATATCAGTGATGAGCTCGGAAACAATTTCTTTACTACTACCGATCGTAAGATAATAATCCCAGATGGTTATTATAATGTGTGTGAATTGAATAAAGAAGTGTTCACCCCCCACGGTGCAGAGTTAGACTTGCACGCTCCGAGTGGCTATCTGAGAATAAAGAGCACCAAATCGATTGAACTTTCTGAGCGTCTTGCACATACTCTGGGGTTCCCCAAAAAACTCATCGCGCCGGGAATAATGGTGATAGGAAACAGGCATCCGCGGCTTGCGATACATAAAGCACTTTACATTCACCTCTCTCAAATTAATACCACCGATAATTTCTATAACGGATTGCCTTCTACGTTGTTACAATCAATCCCAGTAGAAAATGAAAGATGCGGGGGTGGTCGAACAACCACGTTGACATCACCCCAGTACAAAAGACTTTCTCACGGAGATTTACCACGTTTAACACTTTCTATAGTAGATGAAAATCATAATCCCGTTTCTATTGATTATTTAAATATTACATTACATATAAGATATGGTTGAACCCTGCACTACGCTCAGTTTAGTTGATCTCGGAGATACAGAGGGATTTGATGTGCCGGGAAAAGAAAATAAGTTGTACGCCTTCCAGCTTTCTGAAGGAACGTACAAAAGAAAAGAAGTAAAAATTGGTGATATCGTGAGTGAGGATGATGTTGTCAATGATGAGCCCTATCAACTTGTTCGTTTAAACGGTACATGGCAGCTAAAACCCCTCGACAAGGGGATGGTAGATTTTAAAATTGAATCACCTTACATTACCAAAGAAGAAGAAGAAAATAATTATAGAATAAAAAACAGTGGTTGGATGTTCGCTGATTTAAGAGCGTTGGATGTACATTTACTAAACTACCAGGGGAGGTGTTATGTGCTTAAGAAACGCTCGAAGGATAAATCTGAATTAGGAATAGATTTTCATGATCTAACTAGTTTGTGGGGCTTCCGTTTCCGTATTATTTTTGATGTAATTCTCGGTGAAGAGCCTGATGATTTTGTAAAAGTTTTTCAAGGGTTTTACATTAAATGGCCCAAAAATCTTGCAAATCAACCCCTGAGAATCACCATTGAAAAACAAGATGATGCTATGCCCTATGATATTATACCACAGGGTAGTCATATAGAATTCTCGCTTGAAGGTATTACCACAAAACAGGAAACAATGAGTTTGTGGATGCAGCTGCGTCTTCCTCAAAATATTTCCTTAAGAAGACTACGTTGCATCAATTTGAATATGTAGAATATACTATAAATATTAGAAATGGTTGATCCCGGAGGGCCAGGAACACATAATATCAAACCCTGCACTACGCTCGGTTTGGTTGATCTCGGAGATACAGACGGATTTGATGTGTCGGGAAAAGAAAATCAGTTGTACGCCTTCCAACTTTCTGAAGGAACGTACAAAAGAAAAGAAATAACGAGTAATGGTGGTGGTGTCAACAAATTCAGCGAACTTGCAGACGTGAACGTTGACGGTGTTGTTGTGAACAAACCACATCATCTTGTTCTTTCCGACGATGATACGTGGGTACCTTATCCGGTGGATAACTGGGATTTAGATTTTGAAATAAAACAACCCTATGTTAGTATTGGAAGAAATCACGCTCTACAAAAAATACAAAATAGTGGTAAACTGTTGGCTTCCTATCATACGCGTAAAGATCTAATCGTCGTTAACAGCGACGACTTTGGATATGTTATTGGTATGAGAGGTAAAAAGACTGGCACACTGCGGTTAATTAAAGAGTTTGATTTTGAGCCGCCTATTCAGGGGTCAACTGTCGTTTTAGATATACTCCTTAGTGGGGTGCCAGATGATTTTGTAGAAGTTTTAAAAGAGTTGCAGATAAAATGGCCTGGAAATCTTAAAAATAAACTCTTGAGAATTACCATCAAAATTCCAGTGGTTGACCCATCTGATCAACCCGATCCCTCTATAGAATTCTCGCTCGAAGGTGTCATCAAACGTCCATCGTTAGATAAAATATCTCTCGACTTTATTCACATCGGACCTCTTCAGCTTAAAAGACTGCGCTACTCTCCTCATCCTGTTACCATCATTTAAAAAAATGATTATTATAGAATAATGGAGTTTCGCCTACGAGAGATATCGAATATAAAAAACAACCTCGAAAAAGAGCGTGATGAAAGAACTTTATTTTATAAAAAATATAAACGCGGTGTAAATATCGCTACAGCCGCGGATACAACGCTGACGACTCTTAGTCTCGCCCTTGGGGCATCGGGTGTTGGATTACTGTTGAGTGTCGCCGCTGCTCCCGTAGCTATTGGAATAGAAGTGGGAGCTGGTCTCCTTGGTGTGGTTGGTTTAACTTGTAAATTTATTCATAAAAAAATAATGTCACAAGCTATGAAGCACAACGAGATTCGCGTGTTGGCCGAGTCAAAACTGAACACTATAAATGATCTTATTTCAAAAGCATTAGAAGATGATAAAATAAGCGATGAAGAATTTAGTCTCATTCTGGCTGAAGTTGAAAAATTCAATGCAATGAAAAACAGACATAAAATCGAAACACAAAACTCAGTTGTTAAAGAAAAATCTATTTGATATTCAAGATGGTAAACCATCCAAAAAGCTAACTAGGTCAAACGTTCATATGTGAACGGTTGACCCCATGACCATTTGGCTCTCCATACACATATTTAAGCCGGTTTTTCGTTTTTATGCTTGAGGGCGGTATTGCGCGGTTTTGGGCTGGGGTCAGTTGTATATAGAACCCCCATGACCGTTTCGCTCCCCTCCATACACATATCCAACCATCTTTTTTTTTTTTTTTTATCTTGTGATTTGGCTCTCCATACACATATAACTTGTTTTAACTATATATTTTTTTTTATGCTTGAGGGTCATATTACTCCAACATACACAGGTTTTGGTTAAATTTTTTTTATGCTTGAGGGCCTTAACACAAGCTAATACGCCCAAAAAAGTTGTATATAGAACCCCCATCTCTTATACTACTTGTGGTACTATGTGGAATGAATGACCAGTTGTTGTTTTGTTTTTCTTTTCCATTTTGCTTTCTTCTTTTTTAATACACACCTACAGATGTACATAATTCATTAAATGCATTGATAATTTCATTTCTGTGTGGACTTGTTTGTGCTGTGGCGATTGTAGTGGGGTATTGTGGGGTGGGTGCACGTCTGCTTTAGCACGCGTGACAACGATGATGAGCAAAACTTTGCCCATTACCAGTACTGTTTAACCACTTTGCTCATTACTGATAAATCTCTTTGGAGTCTGATTGCCCCAAATCGCCTTTGACTTCTTTAACTTCCAAAGTCCGCCAAAATGATACCTCTAGTTCCCTTCCTGTCCAAACGCCCCAAAACGCCCCACCTCTAGAGGTCCTGGTGTCCTAAGCCTGATTTGGTGAGTGCAGCATGAGTTGAGATCAGAGACACGCTGACAGGCACTTGATGTGCACCTGAAGCCTTGACGTTATCGTTATGGTGTGCAGGGTGGTGTCCTCTGCCTGGCCTGTCTGGTGATAATGCCGTGTTGACTCTCTCTCTCTTTGTCTGTTCCCTATTTCATTTGAATTCCATCTGTGTCTCTGCTTGGTGTGCTTTCTATCCAGGTACATGTATGTTTATGTACACAAATAATTAATTAATATAAATCAGCCAGATCAATCAACAAATACAAATCAATGATAGATATGGCAAAAAGAATCATGGAATAACAATGGATGGTTAAATCAGCAGTTTGGTAACATCTCTCACACACACACACACACACACACACACACACACACACATGCACGGTCACACACACCACCCATAATCACTCCATCACTGAAGACAGTCGTGCTATTCAGGTTGAAGACCAGTGATGCCAGATCGCCCCAGACTCCAAAAGTAGATCGCCCGTCGCTGCAGACGTTGGATACTGTAACGACGAGCTGGGGCGTTTGGACGTCAAGGCCAAGGTGGCAAATCTGTAGCCGGAGCCCCAAAAGGTGATGGGTCAAAACTGTATACAAAAAAATGCTGAACTGTGTGTGAATAAAAAAAAAAAAAGTTTTTCAACTACTGGTTTGTTTGAGGTAAGGAGTTGGATTGGGCCTGTTTAACTAAAACAAATCTATGCATTATGTATACTTATCTTGGTGTTCGCAATATTTTATTTATTTCTTTCTTTCTTATTTTCTTAAGTTATCTGTGAAATTCTTCTGAAAAAAAGACAAAAAAGATGGGAATGACAGCCTCTGAAGCATGGCCAAGGTTGATGTGCATGAACATAACTGAATGTGCATTTTTTTTTCATGATTCTTTCTTTTAAGGATCGAAAGGATCGATATTGACAGCGTTTTCGGCACTGATATGGCCCTATGCAATCAGCTGAGCAATAAGTGATAATCATCATCATCATCATGAATCTTTTCTTCGCACTGGTGACGGTTGGGTCAAACATATTCACGACTGCTCCATGGTTGCAAAACTCCACTACCTCTTCACAGGACAGTACTTCCAACCGGCCAACGTCCGCACAAGCTACTCTTCTGAACAGCAGTAGCAAAATGAGCGGACTTCACAGTCCCCAGCAGAAACCATTTGAGTTGATGCTGGAAAAGGATGGCGATTTGTTAACGGCGACTATGGGTTATCTTAATGCTTCATGGCTCAGCACACGATCAGAATACACCAAGGGAAATGAAATGTTGACTTCGTCTGTGTACGTGATCAATCTGCACTGGATCAACAAAACACTGAACGCCTCACATCACAGTACGTATAAACCGGAACTGATGTCATCGAAACTGATGAAAGTGGTTTACACGTCATCGATGTCAGGTACGTCATTAGCGTAACTATGACTTTCTGTTTGATACCGCATATAATTATGTATCCTGTCATTCTTGTCTCAAGTCTCAATCTGACAGTGTGTTAGAGTGAAGTATTGACGTCATTACCACGTCTTCCTTTCAACTGTCAAGGCAAATTCTGAAGTTTGATGCTGCTGCCACTAATGTTGATTTCCCGGTTGCCAGGCCTCTCCCCCCCCCCTCCCCCCCCCCCCCCCCCCCCCCCCCGGCTCCCGCTCCCTGTCACGACAGCTTCCTTTGCAGATGCTATTCGAGCTGTTTGTGTCTTCTCACACCTGTACGTTGTCACTGAAAAATGATTGTTATAGAGTAACCATTGAAAACAGTCATGTGAGTAATAAAACTATTGTAAATAAAAGGAGAAATGCCGGGAGCAGAGACGGCCGCTATACGTCGCATTCATCAAAATGACCAAGGCCTTCAACCTTGTCAGCAGAAAAGGCCTCTTCACACTGTTACAGAAGAATGGATGTTCCCCAAGCTCCTGAAGATGATCACGTCTTTTCATGAAGACATGCAGGGCACTGTTCATCACGATGAATCTTCCTCTGACCCTTTTCCAATCAAGAGCGGGGTGACGCAAGGCTGTGTGCTGGCCCCAACACTCTTCGGCGTCTTCTTCTCAGAACTGCTGTCCTGTGCCTTCAGCCAGTCGGAGGACGGAGTGTATCTCCACATCAGAAGTGATGGCAGTCTCTTCAACCTGGACTGTCTTCGTGCTAAAACCAAAGTGCCACAGGTTCTCATACGTGAGATGCTTTTCGCAGGTGACACAGCTCTGACAGCTCACTCAGGAGGCACTCCAGCAACTCATCAACCGCTTCACCCAAACATACAGAGAGTTTGGCTTGACAATTAGCCTAAAGAAGACTAACGTCATGGGCCAGGACATGAGCAGCACGCCAAGCATCTCCATTGGTGACTTCACACTCGAGGTCGTCGAGGCCTTCACATACCTCGACTCCACCATCTCCAGTAGCCTCTCCCTGGACGCCGAACTCAACAAGCGGACTGGCAGAGCAGCTACAGCCATGGCCCGCCTGGCAAAGAGGGTTTGGGACAATCCCATGTTGACCATCAACACCAAGATGCAGGTGTACCAAGCCTGTGTGCTCAGCACTCTGCTCTACGGCAGCAAGACATGGACCCTCTAAAAGAACGCAGACTCACCTTTCACCTGTGCAACCTCAGAAGAATTCTGGGCATTACGTGGCAAGACCGTGTACCAAACATGAACGTCCTTGACCAGGCAGGCATCTCCAGCATGTTTGCAATCCTGACCTGGCACCGTCTGCGGTAGCTCGGCCACGTCAGACGAATGGATGATGGGCGAATCCCCAAGGACATCCTTTATGGCGAGCTCGCCACTGGTTCCAGATCTGCAGGAAGACCTGTCCTACCCTACAGGGACGTCTGCAAATGAGACATGAGGGCAGGCGACATGGACCCAGCAGGTTGGGAGATGGTGGCTGAAGAGCACTGTGAAGAGAGCTGCAGACGGCAGAGAGCAGAATATGTACCTTCTGAGCGAGGCACGACTTTCACTCGCGACAAATGCAACAGAGCCTGCCAATCCAGAATCGGACTGTACAGCCACAGCAGGCACTGCAACTCAACAACTTGACTGAACCAGGCACAGAGTTCCATTGTCTCCCGAGACAGATGGACGCCAACAGTATAACGGTAAATAAAAACTTCCATTACAAAGTACATGATAATTAAAGTAATATGTTTTACTGAAGTGAGTTATGAAAACATTGTGTGTGTGTGTGTGTGTGTGTGTGTGTGTGTGTGTGGTGCTAGGCTACATCCAGCTACCGGGACTGAACGATAGCAAAGATATATCAATGGCAACTGAAGAAACCATTGAAATACAGATTCCCGTTGATTATGTCCTTATGGTGAGTACTATCAAAATCAAAAACCCCGGCAAAAGTCGTGGTGGAACTAAGTGCCTCCGTGATGTTATCCTTATCACTGGAAAGGCATTTATTGCGGAGACTGACAAACACAACAGCACAGCAACGGCTTTTGAAAGAAATCAGATTAAAGCCAAGAGGAATGCCAAGAACATGACATGGACATTGGATGGTCGTCACCACTACCCACCTGCACTCTTTTCTGAAGGGTCTGTAACTGTGCACTTCTTCAGTGAGGACTGTGAAGTGTGGCATTACTCACAGTTTAGGATTTTCTTCACGTTCCACCATCGTTCAACACATCTTGAGCAGCTGGCTGATAGACTGTGGAACTGTTCCGTGCCTCACTGGCCTGACTTTCAGACACACTTTCCCTGTAATCTGGAGAAGAATTGTGTTGAGGGCCAGGACGAGCTGCACTGTCCGTACACAACCTCTCAGTGTGGTCCCTGACTTCGTCACAGCTGGAAACAGCTGTTTTCAGTTCACATTTCTTTATCATCACAGCACGTGGAGAAAACTATCGGAATCATGTGACAGTCGTGGGGATGCATCTGGCGAGTTTTAATACAGAGGAAGAGTGGAGGGATATTCTGAGCTTTTTGACGCATGTTTCTTCAGACGTGTTTCAGTCTTTCGGCATTGGCCTTTTTTCCGCAGTTCACGGGTTACCAGAAATGTAAGTATTGTGTGTGTGTGTGTGTGTGTGTGTGTGTGGGTGGATGGAGCGGGGTAAGTGGGGAGAGGGGTAAGTGCGTGTGTGCGTGTGTGTGTGAGTGTGTATGCATGCTGTGTGGCTATATCTGTGTGTCTGCGTATTTGTTTGTTGTTTAAATTAGGGCTATGGTCTTTTCACCTTAGGTGGTGTTAGACATGAAGACCCTAGGCATCAAACCCAGTTACGTAGAAAACTGTAGCCTCCGAACGATCATCCTGCAGGTAGACAGTGCAGAAAGGCCTCTTCAAAAAAAGAAAGAAAAAAGTCTATTAAAAAGAACTGTGGTATTCAATACACTACTATGGAAGTTGAAGCTGTGACACATGCTCTCCAGTGGCTGCCATATATTCATTTGCCTGGAAATCACCATGCCATGATTCTGACACTCAACAAACTTCATATGAAAATTAGAAACTGGAATGGGGAGCCCAGAGTGGCATGAGGCAATACGCAACTTTCAGATTCAAATTTCAGCCTTCGTTTCGATTATGAATAGAAGAGAGAGAAAGAGAGAGAGAGAGAGAGAGAGAGAGAGAGAGAGAGAGAGAGAGAGAGGTTACCTGTATACTGTATTTGCTGTTTGCAGATACTCTTCCTTGCTTCGCTGGTCTGATTCCAGTGTAGCATTTTACAGTCACTTCTCCATCCGACTAACGGGGGCTCCTCAATGCTATTTCCTCGGCACGTATAGTGTTATTGCCCTTTTTGAAGTTCATTGCGACCGATCTCGAGAATACACAGGATATATATGTAAGGTAAAAAGCGACACCGACATCTACAGACCGCCCGGCCTTAATCAGCAACACCTCAGTGGATCGTTTGCCATGGGACACTGTACTCCTGTGGCAGTGCTCTGACGCCCTTGTTCCTGTGCTCCAACGACATTGATCGTGTGCCGTACGCTGTTGTGTGTGACTATCGCCATGACTGCAGTGATTACAGTGATGAAGACTTTTGTTTCTTCCCTCCTTGTGACCTGATGAATTTCAATGCGGTAACAAACAGGTGTGGAGACAGTGTGAAAGCATAGCCCATTAATAAGATAATAAGGTGATATAAAAACAGATAACTGTTTAATTAGATGCCAATTTGATTTCACAAACCAACGTTTTTTGTCAGCTACAATTAAATAAAAAAAATTTATATAGAAAAAAATCGTGGATTAAAATAAATCACGGATGCACATATCTTTCACAGATACATATAACTTTGTCCTTCGACTAAAAACACAACTGCCGGTTAAGAGTAAAATGAAGAGTAACAGAAGAAGAAGAAAAACTAACATGAATAACACAATACTGTTTAACCTACCTGACAGACACTCTCTCTCTCTCTCTCTCTTTCTCTCTCTCTCTCTGTTGTTGTTGTTGTTATTGTTATTGTTGTCACAAGGGACAGATTGGAAGACTGGGCGATGCCTAAAATCTTTATCCTTGAGTGATAAAGTTTTTGAATCTCTCTCTCTCTCTCTCTCTCTCTCTCTCTCCAGCGAAATCTACCTTTGTAGTTGCTGTCGGATATGAACATGTTATTCATACAAGGAATGCTGCCTTTTAAATACTGAAAACTTAAAAGAAAATTTAAGATCGCCATTTTATCTCTTCAAATGTTTTTTCAAGTTCTTAGTGCTTATGTTGCTCCTTTGTATGTTGTATGTTTCTGAGCTAAGGAGTTTCAAACAACGAGAATCTACCGAAAATATCCATCACCAAGATCGTAAATCATTGCCAAACGTCCCCTCTGTTTCTCCAAATGATGTGATTGTAATATACAGTGTACCAGGACGAATCCCATTCTATATTAATCGAGCCGCCATGTGTTTTCAATTTTGGATTCGGCTTCATAACGGTAGTTGTATGTCAGAAAAGCCTTTGACATGCTGTATGATTTGCAAAACAGAAATAACAACGTACCAAATTCGGATAGTTTGGATTTAAAGGGAAGCCAGTGACCAGAAACGTTTCATTCACAAATTCAAAGAAAGCCTAGAAATTGTTTTTGTCAACGCTTGCATTCGCGTGTGTCAGTAAGCAAACGTTAGACTACGGTTAGACTACGGTGACCCCAGGCTGAAATATAGCATAGTAATTAGAGGACATACCTGACACGGCGTCTGCAGTGTGCAAATATGACGAATGGGTTTTTGACACACTGTAGGGAAACGTTTGAATATAATAACATTAATCATTACACTTTTAAATGGTGAATCTTATATGTGTATAAAAAAACTGGCAGCATATTGTATTTTTATCACTTTATTTGGTGTCTTCATCACGATGATCTGTAACTGATAAAGACAGAACGAAATTTCCTTATTTAGGTTTTGATTATGCGCATCACAGGTGTATACGCAAAGAAATAATTTTGTTTCTGTTCTTGTTCTCTTTCACAATCACTCCTGTTCTTTGTGCTCTTCTAACAGTTCAGAGCAAACTACTGTGAATCTTTTCAGTTTACTTTTGTTCATGAATACAAGGACATTTAGTTTGCATTTTAAACAACAGGCCACAATGAAATTACTCCTTTTCTTTGATAAAGAAGTTTTACTTCTTATTTCGGCTTCGGTTTCAGTTTCGATTTCGATTTGTATTCCTCTCTCTGCCTCTCTCTCTGTTTGGGGACGTGGTGAAGTATAGGTAGGTTTGTGTATCTACTTATAGTGTGTTTCAGTGTGTTCCCGGCAGCTGGGCATATGATGGAAAGTATGACTGTTTTACATTCTCAGACGAAACAGTGAAACATGGACAGGGTCAATCACCGCCTTCGTACATATCACACTTCAGGGAACCTCGGGGCGTTATGACGTTTGACAAGGGTCGCAATGCTTTCAAAGTGACTGCCGCCCCAGTGGGATCTCCAGGGTTCGTGTGCCCAGATACACACTTTCAGTGTGACAGCATCAACTACTGTTTACCTGTCTACATGAGGTGTAATCAGATCTACGACTGTACGGGTCACGAGGATGAAGTGGGCTGCCAAACATACACATGTCCTGGCTTCTACCGATGCAAGGCATCCAAGATCTGTCTGCACGTCTCTCATCTTTGTGACGGCGTGATGCAGTGTCCAAATAAGGAAGACGAACACTATTGTAATAGTCACTGTCCAGACAGCTGTTCATGTTGTAGGTCTTCATTCACGTGTGTCAGGAAAATACCTTCTGACTTGTCATACAAGTATCTGCTTCGTTACCTAGACGCCAGGGGTTTCTGGGATGAATTTAGCCGATGTTGCAGATTTCCATCTGATAACGTTGTATAACATAGCTAATTCTAATATTTCAGTTTTAGATGAAGTATTCCTTCCAAACATATTGTATCTAGATTTGCAAGCAACAGGGTCCTGTTTTTCCCGATAAAGGTGATTAAGTTGATGCCCAGATTACGGGTGTTGATAGCAAAGGATAACCCAATAGCATTAATGTGTTCTGGGGAGCTTCCTCAAACTTATTCCAAGCTGCAAACTCTGGATCTGTCTCGCATATCACGGTACAGCATTGAGAGGTGTGCGTTTGATATCTTTCCAAAGCTACAGCATCTCAGTATATCTGGAAATGATACTGTGTATATGCATGAAGAAGCATTCAAAACAAATACAAAACTTAAAACCATTGATTTAAGAAACAGTTCATTGAGACAGTTGCCGCCTGATATATTTCACAGACTGACCTCATTACAATCAGTGCATGTAGACAACTCCAGACTCTGTTGTCCTCTGCTGCTTCCAGCAGGCTTCAACCCCATGAACTGTCATTCATCCGTTGACTCTGTGGTACCCTGCCGTCATCTCATTCCTTCACCAACGTTCCGTGTTGCTGTGGTCACATTCATGGTCCTTGACTTTATCGGCAGTTCCGTTTTGGCCTTTTATCATCTGCGATACGTCATAAACAGAACAAAGCATGTGTTCTTTGTGCTGATGTTACATGTACATATGGCAGATGTACTCAGTGGTGTGTATTTACTAATGCTCACAATAGCTGATAACTTGTATCGAGGACATTATGCACTGAAGGACAGAGAGTGGAGGAACAGTATGGGTTGTGCAGTTGCAGGGGTATGTTTTATTGTCAGCAGTTTTGTGTCCACAGCTGTACTGACAATAATCACTGTGCATTGTGTGGGTTCTTTTTGTGTTTCACCAAACTCAGCTGGTTTTGGAAAGTTGTCTGCGAATGTGTCCTGTTTGTTGGCATGGTGTTTTGGATTTGTTTACAGTGTGCTGCCTTCATTGCCGTCATTCTCACATTGGGATTTCTATCAACAGTCTGCATTGTGCACACCTGTTGTTATGTCTTGGAACGAAGACAAAGGTCTCTACGTGGCCATCAGCTCTGTGGTCATCTTTTCTTTGTCAGTTGTTGGCGTCATCGGACATATCATCACTGGCGTATTTGCGCAGAGATTTTTTATTGTTCCAAAATGGAATGACGTTAACAGCACAGGAATTGGGTGTTTTTCAGATATGCGATACAACCACATTTCACACAGTGTTTGCTCTTTAGTAATTCTAGCTACACACTTTGGTACTTTTGGAAAGAAAACCCTATATCATACTGCATTGATATTATCCGCATCCACATGTAAATCTACTTGTAACCCATCCTTTACGTAATAAGTCGAACATTACGAAAGAAACGTGCACAAAGACAAGCTAGAATAAAACACCTGTTGACGATGCACCTGAAGAAGCAGGATAGACAAGCAGACACTTCAAGGGAAGATACTATTTACACTGAAGCAGAAGCGTGGAATATCTTTCAGTTGTGGATGGAGAAAGGGTTACTATCTGTGCCCAAGGTTACGAGCATCATGCAACGCTGAATATCAGATAGTATATGACTTGATATGCATTGTAATGTATAACGTCAGGTAAAATATGTAAAATGAACCATATCATGTAATGAAAAAACAACAACAACAAACAAACGCCAAAACAAAGCAGAAAGCAAAAATCAAAGAGAAAAGCCAAATGGAAGATAGTTACATTTCAGAACAAATAATATTTTTGCTGATCATCAGAAATGAGTGTGTTCCGAAGCAATACATCAAAGCGTGATGACCATTTGCTACACAATCAGTATACAACTATTCAGAAGAATCATGCGTATTTCTGACATTCATGGCTGTGAGATAAGGATGTATGTGATAGAGACAACACGGCAGTTGGAACCGATTTTGTGCATAATAATAAACTCAGAGTCCTGTGTTGAGTGTGCAATGAGTTGCCAAAGAAAAAAAGATGATCAATCATGCATGGGGCTGTACAAACACAGTGCTGTTGAATAAGTGCGGTTTCATCATATCAACCTATTATTTACCAGTTCAGTGCCAGAGAATTTTGTATTAAAAAAAAGTGCTCTTCCCTTGCCACGGAATTTTGAGGATTCGGGGGTAATAAATCACAAAAACTACAGCACCAAAGCTATGGGCGGATACAGGGAGAAAGTAACCGTTTTTTGTGAAAAAAATTAGTGTAGATTCTGCTTCTGGGCTTTTTCCCAAATAATGTTGATTGTAGATAACTGTTCAGGCATGTAAAGTCAAGATGATAATTTTTGTGCAACAAAAAAAGTCTATTTCCACCTGTACATAACAACATCCATAAAGAAAAGAAACAAAATACAGCTATAAATAGCCTGCCTATTGTCAGATTATACTTGTAGAAGAAATTAAAACAGGCCATAAGTTTATAAAAACAAATCACAGCACATGCAGACATGTAAGTAAATCACTGTCCCAACAATGACAAAGGTGGGTAAAGTCAACGTAAAAGATAAACCATGATCTCAGAAACTGAGGTGGCAAGGTTCTTGACAGCAAGAGAGGTTTGCAAAGAGAGAGGGTGAAGTTCTTTGTGACATTCACTCTTTTGAAGTTGTATGTGGGATGATTAAAGTGTCTGCTGTGCATCCAGCTTGCCACCTCTTCAAACAAGTCATCTGTCTGATTCAGCGAAAAAAAGCGTTAAAAACAAAAAGCACGTGTTTCACGTCCAGTGAATGCAGGTGGAGCATTGGCGGGTTGTTGACTTTCCTAGCAAGTCTGCATAGCAATGTGAGAACACTCTTCCTCCAAAAACAACCCCCTTCATGAACTCTGGCTGGCATTCAACCTATCTTCTTACTCACTCCCCTCCCCTCTCCTCCCCTTCTTCCAAAGCTCGCTGCACTTATTCTGTCAGTCATAGCCACTTGCTTCAAAATGCTGTCTGACTGGATGACAGACTGAATTACCATCAGATGGGCTGTCAGTTTCATCACTGTCATTGTCAGTCACCTTCGTTTTCAAACCAATCATCAGACAAGAGAGATCCTTCTCCATCGCGAAATCTGTCCATAATCACAAGCAGAGCTTTCAGAATTGTGTAAATCTGCTGACTGTGACTATTTGCTTTACTGGACACAGTTTTCAATGCCTTTTTTTGCACATGAGTGCAACCCCCTTTTCCACGGCGTATCACGTGGTCAGTTAGCAAATTATTATCGAGTAGAAAGGGGTCTTCTACCTGATGTATGTTCATTTAAATAGTATTTTTATAATCCAGACACATCAAACTAACTGTCAGAGTCTGTTTATGTGAAATGAACCAAACTCCAATGAAGGAAAAATTGGAACATATGCAGGACGTCAGTGGACGTCTTATAGGCACTATGGCAACACTTTTTGTAGGACATCAGCTGACATCTTATATGGTTAACAGAAACGGGAAACAAACATTGCCAAAGTCTGCATTGCTTGATTGAAGAAACTGAAACCGTGAGTCCTTGATATATTGTTTGTTTTGTGCTTTGTGTGTTGTTCTTATACATAGCTGCTGTATTTCCTTTTGACAAGAGAGTGGTAAATGGTACAATGGCCAAAATGTAGCTTGCTGACGCTGTGTCCTTCTAGTGCTTTCATGACAGTGTGATGACTGTCCAGTTCAATGGTACACTTCATTCAATTGATCAGTATCAAAAAAGAGAAACTTTTTCCTGCTACTGTTGCTGCTGCCGATGACGACTACGACGACAACAACAATGATAATGGTAATGATGATGATGATGATGATGATAATAATAATGATGATAATGATAATAATAATGACAACAAAAAACACTACTACTTACTTACTTACTTACTTACTTACTCTCATCTCCGGAGTCAAACATGGCACAAAGGGCAGGGGCCAGGTCTCTCCATCTTCCTGTATCAGCTGCCGTCTGTTCAGGTTTTTCAGGTCGTTAAGTCTGCCGCTCTTCCTTCAGACTGGAATGTTCTTTTGAGGGTTGGTTTTTGGTCTCCCTCATCTTCTTTGCCACACCAGCCTCCAGAATGCCTCTGGTGGTCTTTTAATGTCAGTTCTGGATACATTTCTATCTTTTCTTTCTGATGACGTTTGATATGAAAGACTATTGAACAATTTCTCTTACATTTTTGTTGGCTTAAAACTCCCCCTATCTAGCGCCCAGAATATTTGCAAGGCACTTGTTTTTAAAGGGACTCCATTTATTTTCCAAGGCTTTCATGCAGCACCAACTTTGAGATACGTGCGTCAGGATCGTGAGCACACTGGACTTGAACAGAATTAGCTTTGTTCTTTGACTGATGTTTTTGTTTTTCCAGATGCTGTTTAGGAAACTGAATGTGACAGCGGTTTTTGCTATTTCAGTTCTGACTTCCCTGATGGTGTTTCCATGTGCTGACACTATATTTCTAGAATATTCAAACTCCTCTACTTTTACCAGGTCTTCCCCACTGAATTTAACTATCATTCCTCATGTATTCACACTCATTAATTAGGATTTTGATGTGATGAGTCCCACTGTGTCAGCAGCCCTGCCAGATGCAGCTGTTAGTTACGTTCGTTGTCATATGAGTGACAGAGTAAGGCGAGGTCGTCCGCAAAGTCGAAATCCTGGAGAGTTGTTGCCTCAGATCACCTGATACCTGCCACTGTTGTGATGCGTACATTTGCTCAGTATCCAGTCTGTGGTGAGGACGAACAGAAATGGAGAGATGTTACATCCATGCTTGACACCTGTGTTTGTAGCAAATCTTTCTGAGCAGCCATTGTTCATCAGTATGGAACGTTTTGAATCCTCATAGAGATCATTGATAATGTTGATGAATTTGCTGGCTATTCCGTGTTCTGCTGCAACATTCCACAAGGTTTACCTATGTGTGGCATCAAAGGCCTTCCGAAAATTGACAAAGTTGATTTCGAAGTGGTCTGCCTTTCTATGCACTCTTCTACGCTGATATTTTAAAGAAATTATCTTGTCTGTGCACCTTTCACGAGGACGAAATTATGTCCGTTCTCATCTGGGATTTTGTCTCTCATTTTCTTTAGTAACATTTTATCAAAGACCTTTATTACTACTGTGGAAGGGTAATATACTCCATTTATTACGCGTTCATACCTAATAGATTATTGTCCAATCAAGTGACCATTTCTGACTGCGGGTCCTCCACTGGAGCGCCTGGATTCACGTGCTGGTTGGGGCATGAGTGGTGGGGGGCGTCAGGTCACTCCTTGTACAGTAATAAGTGAGGGTCTCCTCTCTCTTGCCCGAACGCCCCCTCTGGTCATCTGCCCCATGTCTTCGTCATCTGCTGACGTCAGGATGGAAGTGACGGTGTTCAAAGCTCCTGAATTTATCTTGTCGGTTTATTCTGTATTACCTGCCAGTCTTCTCTTGCTGTATTGTTTGAATGGTTATTCTTGAAACTGTTTGTTATATAGAACTGCACTTCTACATACTCATCAATTTTATTTGTTTATGCATTATCTATTTATTCATCACTGTATACATCTATTCATATATTCATTTCCATATTAATTGATTGATCAAACCCATGCAGTAAACGACTGACACCATCGATACGATTAAAGTTTTGCAGAGTTTAGTTGAACCGATGTCGACCGCCGTTAAAACAGGATGTGGATGAGGGGTCCACAAGTGGCTGCATAGTGTGTGACTTCGATCTCCCATTGGTGTATAGTATGTGCATTCTATCTCCCAGTGGTGTATAGTATGTGCATTCTATCTCCCACAAGTGGCTGCATAGTATGTGACTTCGATCTCCCATTGGTGTATAGTATGTGCATTCTATCTCCCAATGGTGTATAGTATGTGCATTCTTTTCTCCCAATGGTGTATAGTATGTGCATTCTATCTCCCATTGGTGTATAGTATGTGCAATCTATCTCCCAATGGTGTATAGTATGTGCATTCTAATTCCCAACGGTGTATAGTGTGTGCATTCTATCTCCCACAAGTGGCTGCATAATGTGTGCATTCTATCTCCCAATGGTGCATAGTGTGTGTGCATTCTATCTCCCAATGGTGCATAGTGTGTGCATTCTATCTCCCAGAAGTGGCTGCATAGTATGTCCATTCTATCTCCCCATTGGTGCATAGTATGTGCATTCTATCTCCTACAAGTGGCTGCATAGTATGTGACGTCGATCTCCCACGAGTGGTGCATAGTATGTGCATTATATCTCCCAATGGTGTATAGTATGTGCATTCTATCTCCCAATGGTGTATAGTATGTGCATTCTATCTCCTACAGGTGGCTGTATAGTATGTCCATTCTATCTCCCAGTGGTGTATAGTATGCGTATTCTATCTCCCACAAGTGGCTGCATAGTATGTGCATTCTATCTCCCAATGGGGTATAGTATGTCCATTCTATCTCCCACAAGTGGCTGCATAGTATGTGCATTCTATCTCCCACAAGTGGCTGTATAGTATGTCCATTCTATCTCCCACAAGTGGCTGTATAGTATGTGCATTCTATCTCCCAATGGTGTATAGTATGTGTATTCTATCTCCCAATGGTGTATAGTATGTATTCTATCTCCCAATGGTGTATAGTATGTCCATTCTATCTCCTACAAGTGGCTGCATAGTATGTGCATTCTATCTCCCACAAGTGGCTGTATAGTATGTGCATTCTATCTCCCAATGGTGTATAGTATGTGCATTCTATCTCTCAATGGTGTGAGGTATAGTCAAAGGTCAGAAGGTCACGAGGTCACGGATAGGGGTCAAGAGGTATAATATGTCAACACAAAATTTTGTTTCAGATTCGAAGAAAAAATCCTTTCTACGCATTCCAATGGTAATAATATTTCACAACTGGGACGGGTAGAAGAAGTAATAAATATTTCCATTGTCATTGGTTATTGTTAAACATTTATTTTTTGTTCACAACACTATATCACTGATACCTTACGATTTGCGACACTAAAAAATAGCACTGATTTCATCATAAAATCTTATTCTGCTCAGTATGAAAATCGCAATCATGTATACATCTGTCAGGAGCAGCAAAGATGTCAATAATGGAAAAACAGTCTGAATCGACTGTTGGAATATCTTTGAATGGATCTCACGCATCCAAACATTCAGTTCACAAATGACAAGGTGTGTAAAAGCTGTTCGGTTTTACACAAATGTACAGGCCTACAGAGAAAAATATGGCAGGTTAATATGAAAGAGTGAAAACATATTTTCATAGCCCGAGAGATCATGTCGCTGGTTACACAGCGTTGGTGACGGTCAGCCTATTTGTTGGCGCACTGCTTTGCAAAATAACATGGTGCGTGAAAGGCTGCTTTCTTCCTCATGAAGTTGATTTTAATGACATCTCAACAGAACACAAACGTTCAGGCTGTTCATCCCTATTGCCCAAAACAAACTTATATCAAGACACATCAAACTAAATTGTTGTGATGACACTGCCAGTAAGTGCCAAAGTCCGAATTGAGACAGCGCAGTTGTGAATGACACCTGCCAGTAAGTGCCAAAGTCTGAATTGAGACAGCGCAGGTTTTCGACAGTTTAAGTTCAGTATTATAAGGAGCGTCAATGCGTACTGACTAAGGACAGTTTAAGTTTCAGTATAAGGCGTCTACAACCACATCCATAGTACTGGACAGATACCAGACCGCAGCATAACCCAACTCGCTATTCATGAATTGTGCACACACACACACACACACACACACACACACACACACACAACACATATATATATATATATATATATATATAAATATTATTATAGATTTCTTTCTCTGAGTTTTGCCAGAGGAGAACATTTTTATTGACATGGGTTCTTTTTCGTGCGTGCTGTACACGGGACTTCGGTTTATTATCTCATCAGAATGACCAGAAGTTCAGTTTGATTTTCCTGTCAAACTGGGAGAAAGGAGAAAGCAGGAATCGAACCCAGTCCCTCACGGGCACTGTATTAACAGATAAACATCTAAACGATTCTGCCACCTTACTCTCTGTTGGACAGGGAATAGGATATGGACAGAATCGATAGTTTGTGAAAACATATTACTGAAAGAAGACAAAGGAGACTGCTGAAAATTCATTCACAGAATGTTTGTGCAAAGGCCTTTTAATTCACTGCATGATGTTACATCCCAACACACATTTTTCGGTTCGACATAGACCTGTTTTCCTGAAGGTAGTAAACAGGGTTCACTGCTATGCTTTGCAGAGTGTGATACTCGCTGATCAAAAACCCTGATCAGTCACGACTTCAGATATTCGAGTCATCTGCCAGTCTGAACGCGGATCGAATGATTAACTTTGTGACATCAGCTGATCAGGCTGTATCTCGAGCACATTGTTCTGAACTTCCTTTTATTCAGCTGCCTGTTGTCACCCAGTATTCTTCGCCTTTTTTCTTCTTTTCATAAAAAATAACAATCACACCCTAATGCCCTATAAGCATTTACCTTCAAGGAATCACACTGAGCCGTCTAGGTTTCGCCTCTTGTTTCTTTGTGTTGAATTCATGTAACGTTTAGTTACATTTTATTATTCTGTGATGATGATACTTCCAGCTGTCCACGACAAATCGAACAAAACATCTTGTCAATTCGAAATTACTGAGATATACATACAGCTTAACATTTACATCTCTTTGTTTCCTTTTTTTCCGAATTTTCTGGGTTCCGCCAACAGTTTTGGTGCTGTCATAGTGGAGACACATATTTCAGTTTATAAAGACTGACATCCAAAACCTGTTTTCCTCCATACAAAGTGTGTCTGCAAGAAGGAAGGCTGGCCATCCTCAACACAGTGTCTTCTTGGGACACACTGGCTCGTGCTGGGAATCAACACTCCTGAACGTGGGGCTGAGAATGGCGCATTCTACTTTACCCTGGATGTAAAGCAGCTCTCCTTTTTCTCTGTCTCTGTATGTCTCTCTCATTGTCTGTTTCTTCTTCTATCTGCAGGTCTGTCTTCTGTCTCCTCCTCCCCTGCACCCCTCTCTATTCCCAGCAACCTGCACCACCCTCTCTCTCTCTCTCTCTCTCTCTCTCTCTCTCAAACAATATAAGACTGCATCATACGTATTTGTTAAAATGGGTCCGATAAGCCTAGAAAGTCGATCAGAGGAAAACTCACGAAAACACTCTTCATGGACCAAGATGTTGTGAGACAAAAAGATAGGAACTCCCATTTTATATGAATAATCATAGACATGCTTCCCAGGTGAACAACAAATCTCATTACATATGAATTGTGTTGACTGGATCCTTTGTCAAATATATAATGAAAATAAACAAAAAATCTTCAGGCTTCAACCTCAATATAGATATTTCGATCACGTCTCATTACCTCCGTTGTTACTGATTTTTTTTAAACAACTTTTTCAGCTAGCCCATACAGCTAAAGGATCGTTGAATATGCTAAAAGCACTGATCTTAAACACCGCTAGACACCCAAGAAAGCCTAAAAGCCTAAACCAGATCCTTTTATTGATTCAGCTCTGTATTTTGCACAATGAATCATACCATCAAAGCTGTATATTAATTTTAAAGAATCCTTGTGCTTGAATGAGTTTGGAAGTAGATCTTTTTTTTCTTTTTCTTTCTAAGATGCAGACCACAAGTCGTTAAGTTGTGATCTCTCCACCTCCTCCTGTATACTCAACACAGGCGTCCCACAAAGTTGTTTTACATCCCCACATTGTTTACATATAACTGTTCATCTCATGAGGGGAGGGCATAAAACTATAAAGAGGTCAAAATATTTTTTATTGTTACGTTTTCTAAATTTCTTATTCACAAAACTTTTATCTGACATGGTCACACTGACTGTACAGTTGTTGTTTTTTTTTATATTATTTTTTAGTTCACACAGGAACTGCTTTCTGCTCATATGGAAGTTATGTCTGTGCACACATCTGCCAAGAACTGCAAAACTCTGTCAACCATGGGACATTACCTCAAATATACAACGGGATTTTTTTAAACGGATTTCTCGCATCTAAGTCATAATATTTCAAAATATGTCTCAGACACAGACAGGACGATTGTGTTTAAACTCACTGTGAAGTCTTACACTATCAACGTTCACCGAAGTGGGCGTTAATCAGTACACGTTTGCGAAGCAGTCTTCTTTTTTCTTCTGCATATTCATAGTGAATCAGCTCATCTGTACATCGATTTTCGCGATAAAACATATTTGAAAGGAGGCTTAGGAAGTCGCCAGATTTTATCAGAGAATGGTTTGTGTATAGGTATCATCACTTACTGTAAAAGTCAACATGTAACAAATCAACAAATCTTCGGTACAGAATCTGTTTTTCTTATTTCTCATTACGCATGTGCATTTGAATAGTGTTGGTTTTTTTCTTTGGTTTTGATTTTTGTTGTTGTTTTTTTTCTAAACGACATCAACTTCCTAAGATTCCAACAACGGGCAGCCGTTCTTTTGGAGATGACGATGTACGGATCATCGTTTTTTCCAAAAGAACTAGACTTGTCCGGAATGACTATCAAAATGTGTTTGGTGATTTTGTAATGATTTGACGGACGCAATAGCCGAATGTTTAAAGCGTTGAACTTTCATTCTGAGGGTCCAGGGTTCGAATCTCGTAACGGCGCCTGGTGGAAAAGGGTGAGATTTTTCCGATCTCTCAGTCAACATGTTGTGCAGACCTTCATGTGCCTGAACCCCTTTGAGTGTATACGCAAGCAGAAGATCAAATACGTACCTTAAAGATCCTGTAATCCATGTCAGCGTTCAGTGGTTATGGAAACAAGAACATATACCAGCATGCACTCCCCCGAAATCGGAGTATTGGCTGCCTACATGGCGGGGTTAAAAACGTCATACACGTAAAAGCCCCACTCGAGTACATACGATGAACGTGCTCCCATGAACGAAGAAGAAGAAGTTAGGATTCATCAAAGCCGAAAATTAATGTCGAAATGAAGACAGGGAAGGTTTGAAAGTCATAAATCTCAATTATAAATCGAAAAAAACAATGAAATGCCGATCGATGTGACGTGCTTAAGATAGAATTTGTCTGGTTTTTAGTACATACAATTAATAAAAACAGTTTGAATCGATATGCATGAACTGGTAACCACTCTATCTAACCCCTAAAACCCGGTGTTTCCGGTGGTGTTGTACCGTCCATCAGAACACACGTGAGCCATGAAGGTTTTGCCTGCACTGCTAACTGTGTATTTTTCAAAAGCCATCAACCCTGTTATAAAATTAGAACAACCAACTTTGCTTCTTATGGCTGACAACATAACTATCAAAGTTCTCTTCTTTTTCAGGTACAAATTTTTTAACCTGTTTGGTGACGATGGAACGATAGCATACTACATTCACACCTGGAACATGTCTTACAGGAAACTAAACAATCGTTGCTTCTCATTCAGCCGCAATTTTGTCTCAAATGTCGCTGTCGAAATACTTGCATTCTCTCAGTCCTGTCATTTGTGAATATAACTTTGGCAATACGTCTCACCAAGCAGATCGAACACGACGCAGAAAAGCAACAACAGACACAAGTGTGGAGCAAACTACTGTGAACCACAAAATCAGAATAAAACGTTCGAACAGTTTTCCATCGTGGATAAACACAACCCGGTGCCCTGGTCAAGCACTCACATTCCATTTCTTGCCTGTGACGCGGCCGCTAGATGTTGGGGCCAGAGACAGGGAGCGTGCGCAGTTCCCATGACTCTGTTGCCCCCCATGTTCACGTGCACGAA
>NC_134879.1:57598355-57680178 GCF_041734735.1 Babylonia areolata | reverse complement strand
GTCGGATCCGTTCCCGTGGTCAATGGAGTGAAGCAGGGCTGCGTCTTGGCACCCACACTGTTCTCCATTGTCTTCTTTGCCATGCTGATTGACACCTTCCAAGACTGTGACCAGGGCATCTACATTCAGTTTCGCGACTTTCGGCGACTCCACGCCAGGTCCAGGGTGTTTGAGGCACTGATGAGAGAGTTCCTCTTCACTGATGACTGCTGCTTGCTGCACACACCCATGAGGGCATGCAGTTCATTATGGACAGGTTCTCAACCTCCTGCAGGTGCTTTGGACTCACCATCAGCCTCAGCAAGACCGAGTCCATGTACCAACCAGCTAGCTCACAGAACGCCAGTGACTTCCCCCCTCCTGCAATCAAGATCAATGACACAGAGATCAAGTCAGTCGACAAGTTTTGCTACCTGGGCAGCACCCTATGCAGCAACGGAGCCCTTGATGTAGAAGTGATGCTGTGCATCGCCAAGGCCAGCCAAGGCATCAGGCTCAGCACCAAGATGAAAACCTACAGAGCTGTTGTGCTGACCACCTTGCTGTACTGCTGTGAAACCTGGACGATGTATCGCCGTCACATTCAACAACTTAAGCAGTTTCACCAGAGATGCCTACGAAAGATCCTCGGCATAAAGTGGCAAGACAGGGTCTCCAACCTCCAGGTCCTAGAGAGGAGCGGCCTGCCCAGCATCGAAAGCCTGCTGATCCAGTGCTAGCTATGCTGGACAGGACACGTTGTCCGCACGACAGACAGCAGGATCCCGAAGATGCTTTTGTATGGCCAGCTAAAGGAAGGCCACCATGAACTTGGAAGACCCTGCAAGCGCTTCAAGGACACCTTGAAGACAAACCTCAAAGCCTGTGACATAGACATCACTTCCTGGGAAACTGATGCCCTTGACCGCTCTCGCTGGAGGATGCTGTGCTCTAGTGGCATAAAGACGTTTGAAAACAAGAGAACGCTGGCCATTAAGGAGAAGCGTGAGCGAAGGAAGCAGGGCTCAACTTCTGGAGACGTTTTCCCTTGCAACACCTGTGGGAAGTGCTGCGCATCCAGAATCGGCCTCTTCTCCCATATGAGGACACACACTGACAGATCAAGCCTGCCTGCCTACTCATCCGTCGGACTGACGGGAGACTCCATCAACAAGGTACACACAGATTCAGTTCTTGGCTCAATAATGATCCTGGGAAAATGGATGTTCGCTCCTTCACAAGGCAGCTTGACTGATGTACTGTTAGATTGAAAACTGTTACGGGAAGATAACGTGAGATGTGTTTCCAGGGAAAAACGACTATCATATTTCCGTTACTTACAGGCAGATCTCCCACCCCCTCTCTCTCTTTAAATGAATAGATAACTTAAACGTCACTAAATGCATCAAATACATAATATGTACTCTTTCAAAACTAAAACCTCCACCGTCTATATGTTGTGATACCATATTTTTTTTCTCTCTCCAAGTGCGTATCAGAAGAGAAATTATGCGACGGCGTTCTTGACTGTGTCCTGGACATGGATGAAAAAAGATGCCAGAAACCCTTTGTTCCTTTCAAGCTTTTTCGTATCATGCCATCACCTCATCCCAGTGTTGTAGAGTTTGACGGAAAAGGCACATTGACTATTTCCAACCTGACAGACTTACCATCTGATGATCACAACACGACATGTCCTGAGCGTTACTTCCAGTGTCCCACAGGTCTCCACTACTGCCTGCCTGTGTACGTGCTGTGTAACGGTGTCAAGGACTGTCCTGGTCAGGAAGACGAGGCAGACTGTGAAGACTTCACGTGTCCTGGTTACTATCAGTGTCGTGGCTCCAAGGTCTGTCTCCATCCTAGTCACCTGTGTGACGGCTGGCCCCAGTGCCCTCAACGTGAAGATGAACTGGTCTGCACTTTCCCTTCCTGCCCACCGTCCTGCACATGCTATGGGTTGGCCTGGTACTGCACGGACACACTGCTGGGGCCAGTCGGGCCTGATTTGCGCTATCTTGATGTGCACGGGACTAGAACAACGCTCACTTGTATAGGGAATGCAACAATGCTCGTTTTCCTGGATTTATCACGGTGCGGATTGTCACGTGTAGGTAATGTACTTCACTTGCCCAACTTGCGCACGTTAAGGCTTGCGGACAATGAACTGATATCCATGGAGTTATCGTCACTGTCGCTATTTTCCAGTTTGAAAGAGGTTTCATTTGCTGGCAACCCTCTGGTGATACTCCCAGATATGTATTACACCCGGAATATATCGTTTGGAACTCTACACTCCCTGGATTTGTCTCGAATATCAGTGTCACATCTAGACACTCATTCTTTTCGTTCTTTTGCCAGTGTGCACGTGCTTAATATATCATACAGTGGCATAAAAACCATTTTACACGGGTTCAAACATTTTAGACAGCTTCGCATTCTTGACCTTAGAGAGAATAAGTTGAACGAGTTTCACCAAGACATACTTAAAGGCTTGTCTACTCTCCACACAATATTCAGTGACAACTTCAAACTATGCTGTTCTGTTACATTACCTGATGGTTTTGATTTATCAAAGTGTCATGCGCCAGTTGATGAAATATCGTCTTGTGACAACTTGCTGCATTCTGATATGTATCGTACGGTTCTTGTCGTATATGCTTCTTTCGCGCTGATTGGTAATCTAATCAGTTTTGTATACCGCCTGGTATTTTACACACGTAATCAGAGGCATGGATACAATGTGTTTGTTTTGCATTTATGTTTATCTGACTTACTGATGGGCATATACTTGGTGACAATAGGGCTCGCAGACAGGAAATACCGCAATATCTATGTACTGAAAGACGCAGTGTGGAAATCAAGTCCAGCCTGCTCCATAGCCGGATTCATATCATTGTTATCCAATGAGGTATCGGCAATTTTGATCTGTCTCATCACTCTGGACAGGTTCCTAGTCTTAGTATCTACATTTCCCTATTCTTATACTTCAGTATGTCAGTCACATGTAGCAAGTTATGTAGGTTGGTGCGTGGGGATTTTACTGGCCGTGATCCCTCTTCTTCCTGTTACTTCCCATTGGAAATTCTACAGACAGACTGGGATCTGCCTGCCTCTGCCTGTCACCAGGACGGATTTCCCAGGACACACGTATTCCTTTGTAGTAATGATTGTCTTCAACTTCGTGCTCTTTCTGTTCATTGCTCTTGGCCAAGTGTCCATATACTGGTCAGTCAGTGCCAAACAAGATGCCCGCAATAGATAGCAGTTCCACCAGTTCCAAAGACATGACCGTCGCTCGTCGTCTCATCACTGTCGCTGTGTCTGACTTTTTCTGCTGGTTCCCCATTGGTCTGCTTGGTCTGTTGTCCGGCAGTGGAACTGTCATCCCTGGGGAGGTCAACGTGGCCATGGCCATTCTTGTTCTGCCTCTCAACTCCGCCATTAACCCTTTCCTCTACACACTCAACATCTTATTTGAGCAAAGGCGGAAGGCCAAGGAGTGTCGCATGCTGGAGGACATCAAAGCCCAGATGGCGTCAGAAAAAGACGCATTGAGGAAGTCCACAGAGGGGTGTAGTGAGCAGGAAGCAGCCAGTCTTCTCCAGTCCTGGCTGAGGTCTGGACTCTTGACCCGTGACAGCATTACCAACTTTATCCACAGCTTAGAAAGCTGATCATATTTATAATACATATGGGTATACACCAATTAAAAGTGTGACTGAAATAACAAAAATATGTCCTCCTTTCCTCTTTTGAATTTCTTGTACCTCCCCTCCCCCCCCTCTCTCTAGTATATCTGTTTGTATTGGGGTGGTAGGAGGGGTGAGATAATCAGCAGTTTAATGTCTGTATGCTAGGTCTTGGGATAGTGATCCCAGGAAGAAAATTTGTTTTATCATGGAACTGTGTCCATTTGGTGTCCATTATCACATGTTCGCAGATGACACACAGTTGCAACAATCTGCCCCTCCTGCCTCAGTTCTCACAAGTCCTTGAAACGGCAACAGGAGACGATAGAATCAGTGAAGAAGTGGATGACTTGTAAATAAGCTTAAGATGAATGATGAAAGACTGAAGTCATGCCATTTGGAAACTCGGTCTCAAACTCAAATGGTCTCAAACTGTACTTCATTTTCTCTCAATGGCACCCGAATTGAGTTTTCACAACTGTCTGCAATTAGGCGATGCATATTGACTGTTCTCTCACCATGGAACCCACATAAACAAACTGTGCAAATCCATTTATTTGGAACTGCGCCGCATTGGTCATATTCGTCCTTTTCTGTCTGTAGAGGCTGGCAAAGAAACACATGTCTGCCTTTGTGTTGTCCAGAATGGACTACTGTAACTCACTGTTTGCTGGTCCCCCTGACTGATTGCTTGAGAGGCTTCAGAAAGCCCAGAATCATGCGGCACGCATCGTTCTCCACAAGCGTAAATTTGACCATGCCAAACCACTTCTCAGGCAACTTCACTGGCTGCCAGTGCGTGCACGTGTGGAGTATAAATTAAGCAACACTCTGTTACCGTTCCCTTCTGGTCAGTCCCCTGCATACATTCTGATCTCTTGACCCTGTATGTGCCATCCGATCATTGCGGTCTTCAAATACCGGTCACCTCGCCATTCCCCGATTCCATCTAGAGAACTATGGCAGACGTTCTTTTCATTTGTTGGTCCTTCAACTTATAACCACTCTCCCAGACACTTAGAAAGGCTCCACTTTGTCAGCCTTTAAGGCTGGCTTAAGACCCACCTTTTCAAACTCATTTGACTGAATAAGTTAACACCAGGTGTGAACCTACGCCATAGGTTTTAAGTGCTGAAACCTTTTAATGTTTTATGTATATATATATATATATATATATATATATATATATATATATATATATATATATATATATATATGTGTGTGTGTGTGTGTGTGTGTGTGTGTGTGTGTGTGTGTGTATGCATACTTTTTGTTGATAAGTGTAGACATATATACTTGTGTGTTGATGAGCATAGTTTTGTGGATAAGTGTGTAAATATTTTTGCCTTCTTAAGAAATTGCAATGGCTCTTAGAGCTCTCCATGGGAATAAGCGTCTTAAAATGCACTTTATTATTATTATTATTATTATTATTATTATTATTATTATTATTATTATCATCATCATCATCATAACTGTGTTCAGCCGTCGCAGAGGACAAAAGTCAATACACAAGACAACAGATAACAACAGGCATGTGATAGTCTTTGAAAAAAACCCAATAATTTGTCGAAAGTCGGATGTAGGAAACACTTCAGACACAGCTCCAGAAAATCCACGATAAAATATCACAAAACACAAGTCACACTTGTCCAAAACTCAACTAAATCCATCCAGTAGTTTCTGAATAATCGCCTTGCCAAACATGACAGGCATTTGAAAGGTTCGAACAGTGAGCATGTTCCTCCAGGTCTGTGACAACAATAAAGAGTTTACAAGGTACACAACTTCACGTCAATGCTGCTTAAACTCCTGATTCAGCCGGAACACAGGTAAATACAAGGTACATTGGAACAAATCCAGATGCTTCCTCAAAAAATGGAAGCCCCGGTTGTCCTTATATCGATCATTTGACATGTGCACACAGCGGCAATGACAGAAGACATGTGAAAATACAATGAATAAAAGCTTTATTGTATTTTCACATTAAATAAAAGACTGGCATAGGCTTTTAATCCCATGAAACACATGATACACGGACAATACAGAACAAACACATGGTTACCGCGATGAATTTTTGACTCGAAATGAAGAACAACAAGGCTATAGGAGAGTGAAAGATTAAACAACAGTTGCTGCTGAACAAAATTATGTCACACAGAATAACGAAGATTCCTGCTCTTAAAATGATAATAAATACACATCAAAACAAAAATTACCAGAATAAATAATCACATGTCTAATCGTTACAGGAACACTCTTTAGTGACTATACCCAGACAGCAGAGCCAAGTGGGCCCTACATGGGTCCCACACAGTTAACGGGCCCCACTAAGATTCGCAACGTGGTTTCCAAGTGGGACCCACATGGGTTTCTGCTGGGATCCCAGTTGGCAATCCCATATCTGTGATGGGCAGTTCATCAAAATCCCATCTCAGATGGGCTTACCACATGAAAACCATATGGGGTCTGATGATATTTTGATGGGCTGTCCATGTCCATGTGGTATTTTGATGGGCTGTCCATGTCCCATGTGGTATTTTGATGGGCTGTCCCATGTCCCATGTGGTATTTTGATGGCTGTCCATGTCCCATGTGGTATTTTGATGGGCTGTCCCATGTCCCTGTGGTATTTTGATGGGCTGTCCATGTCCCTGTGGTATTTTGATGGGCTGTCCCATGTCCCAGTGGTATTTTGATGGGCTGTCCCATGTCCCAGTGGTATTTTGATGGGCTGTCCCATGTCCCATGTGGTATTTTGATGGGCTGTCCCATGTCCCATGTGGTATTTTGATGGGCTGTCCCATGTCCCTGTGGTATTTTGATGGGCTGTCCCATGTCCCTGTGGTATTTTGATGGGCTGTCCCATGTCCCATGTGGTATTTTGATGGGCTGTCCCATGTCCCATGTGGTATTTTGATGGGCTGTCCCATGTCCTGTGGTATTTTGATGGGCTGTCCCATGTCCCTGTGGTATTTTGATGGGCTGTCCCATGTCCCAGTGGTATTTTGATGGGCTGTCCCATGTCCCAGTGGTATTTTGATGGGCTGTCCCATGTCCCTGTGGTATTTTGATGGGCTGTCCCATGTCCCATGTGGTATTTTGATGGGCTGTCCCATGTCCCTGTGGTATTTTGATGGGCTGTCCCATGTCCCTGTGGTATTTTGATGGGCTGTCCCATGTCCCTGTGGTATTTTGATGGGCTGTCCCATGTCCCTGTGGTATTTTGATGGGCTGTCCCATGTCCCTGTGGTATTTTGATGGGCTGTCCCATGTCCCTGTGGTATTTTGATGGGCTGTCCTGTCCCATGTCCCTGTGGTATTTTGATGGGCTGTCCCATGTCCCTGTGGTATTTTGATGGGCTGTCCCATGTCCCTGTGGTATTTTGATGGGCTGTCCCATGTCCCTGTGGTATTTTGATGGGCTGTCCCATGTCCCTGTGGTATTTTGATGGGCTGTCCCATGTCCCATGTGGTATTTTGATGGGCTGTCCCATGTCCCTGTGGTATTTTGATGGGCTGTCCCATGTCCCTGTGGTATTTTGATGGGCTGTCCCATGTCCCAGTGGTATTTTGATGGGCTGTCCCATGTCCCTGTGGTATTTTGATGGGCTGCTGTCCCATGTCCCTGTGGTATTTTGATGGGCTGTCCCATGTCCCTGTGGTATTTTGATGGGCTGTCCCATGTCCACTGTGGTATTTTTGATGGGCTGTCCCATGTCCCATGTGGTATTTTGATGGGCTGTCCCATGTCCCATGTGGTATTTTGATGGGCTGTCCCATGTCCCAAGTGGTATTTTGATGGGCTGTCCCATGTCCTGTGGTATTTTGATGGGCTGTCCCATGTCCCTGTGGTATTTTGATGGGCTGTCCCATGTCCCCAGTGGTATTTTGATGGGCTGTCCCATGTCCCTGTGGTATTTTGATGGGCTGTCCCATGTCCAGTGGTATTTTGATGGGCTGTCCCATGTCCCATGTGGTATTTTTGATGGGCTTGTCCCATGTCCCTGTGGTATTTTGATGGGCTGTCCCATGTCCCCTGTGGTATTTGATGGGCTGTCCCATGTCCCTGTGGTATTTTGATGGGCTGTCCCATGTCTCATGTGGTATTATGATGGGCTGTCCCATGTCCCTGTGGGTATTTTGATGGGCTGTACATGTCCCTGGGTATTTTGATGGGCTGTCCCCATGTCCCATGTGGTATTTTTGACTGGGGCTGCCCCATGTGCCTGTGGATTATGATCACACACACACACATGCGCATGCGGCGCATGCACGCACACGTGCGCGCGCACACACACACACATTTTTGAAAAACAAGAACAACAGGAGTTTTATTTGAATAAGATTGCATCACATGGTGAAAAATCATTTTCACAAATACAAAGTCATTGACATTTTTACAATTTCACTCCATGACATTTTACATAATTTATATCTGCTTCATCAGCAACATAAAATGTAGTTCAAACACCTCGAATGCCAAATCAGAAAGCTAACCTTTAGGCAAACATCCCAATGTGGCATTCATAAGAAAAAGTATTTCTTTATGAACAGAAGTGCAGTTAAGGCAGCCCAGAATACTCATTTTAAAAAAAAGAAAAAAGAAAATGCATATCTTGAAATACATATTGCTATACAACATCAGAGCACTGCACATTGTGAATCAAGCATTGCCATACAAAACTCACAAAACATCAATAGGTAGCAAGCATTAATTGCAACTCTGTCAAATAGGGGAAATGCTTGAGACAAAAACAACAACAAAAGCATGTGTCATGGACGACATAATGGTTCCGCTGCGAAGTTGGCGGAGGCTGGTGGGTCGCTGGATTGTTTCAGAGGCGGGTGTGTATACCATCTGTAAACGACTTCATGTCCGCCAGATGGGACTGTTCTTCGTTTCTTTGTTTCTGTGTTAGCACCCGTTCGTTCATCTACAGAACACTGTGCGTTGGCCAGTGGGTGGTCTTGTCCTTAGTCCTGTCAGTGAGTCTCCACAGTTGACAGCATCGTGGTCTGGGTTTCTGCCTGGCGCGCGTCTTTGAGGTGTTGGTGCCTCCGTTCCAGTCGTGGTGCAACGTCACGTCGCTCTAGGTAGGAGCTTGTGTTCCAGACCTGTTTGTGCATTGTTTTTCTTCGTCGTGTTTCATTGTTACGTTTGTATTTTCTGTCTCCTGTTTGTTGTGACCTTTCTTTTGTCATAGTTATTTATTGTGGAAGAAATGAACCTGTGAAGGGGCGATGAGTCGTCACGTTTTGCTTAAATGTTATCTTTATATAATACGAATGGAAATGTAAGAATAATATTGAAATTTGAGAATTGGGGAGGAGCTACATTTTCATGACATTGTCTGCCAAGTGGTAGTTTTTTTTCAATGGAAGGGGGGGTAATTTAGATATCTTGCTTTTCACATGCTCAAGACAATTTTATTGGATATTTTAAGGTTTAAGGAGCGCGTTCAACTATACGCCATGAGTTAACATTGGTAGTAAGTTCATGCTTATGGAAAAAACAGTACTGCTGAATATAGTAAATGATTTTGTATTTGACATGTGAAACATTGGAAAGGAAGGGAGATGATTGTTGGTCTATTTTGTACGGCGTCGAAGCGGCGAGGCATGCGGAAAGATGCGGGCAACCATTGATAAAATAGGAACTATAAACGTATGTGTTTTTTTTCTTAATATTTGTATAAAAAAGATATCTCTTGGAATATCATTCATCAATGGTTTTGGGTTGCCAATGTGTCTTTCGATGCGCTCCTCGCTGGTTGCCGCTAGTTTGGTTGGAATTTTAGTTGTAACATGGTGGTTCCAGACCACCCGCCTCTCAGTGCCGGTGACGGATCCGCTGAGGGCTCCGCTGACATTCCTTACTGAGGGCCTGTCTTCAGTCCGCCAGCGTCAGCAACAGTTCTATAATTATTCATGTGTCTGAGGTTCTAATGTGAACAGACTATCCTGTCCTTCCAGTTTATTTTATTTTATTTTGTTTTATTTTATTTTATTTTCTAAAGTCTCCCGGTCAGTTGTCATTCCTGACATTTTGTTTTTCATTATACTTACCTGCGGAGAGAGTGAGAGAAGTTGGACTGAAAATAACAACCCACATGCCTGTTTGGTATTGGTGAGAGTGAGGCTGAGATGCAGTGCCTCCAAGTGGACCTGATGGTGGTTTAGAATGTCTGTTTGATCTCACTTACAGTGCCCTTGTGGCACTATGTGGGAAGAATAAGGCTGTAGTTCTGCTGCCGTTTTGTTGTTGTTGTTGTTGTTTTGTTCGCTCTTGATAATCTTTTTTTTAATTTTAATTATTATATACATCTATAGATATATACACACAATCATTAAATGCATTACATAATTTCATTTCTGCGTGTGCTTGTTGTGTTGTGGCGTCTGTAGTGGGGTATCTTGGGGCGGTGCACGTCCGCTTTAGCACGCGTGACAGCATGCATAAAGATAGGGTGACTACAAGAAAAGCAAACTTTCATTTTCTGAATAAAAGAAAAACAAACAAATCACCTAAAACGTAACAGATGTCATAAATAAAAGTCACAATATCAATCTTCCCAAAGACACAACTAAACAGAAGACTGAAAAGGAAAGCATCTTCCATACATGCAGCCTGTGAAGCAAGCGGCTATATACATTTGTTTTCATTTCCTTTCTTTTTTTTAATTTCATCTCGGTCAGTTGATAGTTAGGATGTGCCAGAGTGTGAAATTCATTCAATATGAAATAGTGTTAAAATTATTTTGGTGACCTGGTATAAATGACATTTACATTTCCCAATGCAGTTCTGTTCTAATGAGTTAATTTGGTGAAATATCAGTTGAAACAACAACTAAAAGGGTGCTCATTTTCACAGATCTCAAGTGGGAAATCAGTTGTGCTGTATCTTGACTTGATTGTCTATTGGTCTTGTGAATTTTGTCACAGTGCAAATGTCCTGGATTTCTCACTTAGTACATTACATCTTAACACTACATACTGTACTGGTCGATTATTTTCACTTTTCAGTTGACAGTGTGATATAATTACAGGGTAATTTCTTTGTACTATGCTTTCTTTCCACTGGCCCTGAGTATTTTCAGTAGACTGATAGTGTGATACAATTACACTAACACCAATCACTTACCACTGCTGCTGACTGGAGGAAACAGCAGAAGAGTTCTCCACTGGCATGTTGATCTGTGTCCTGCTCCTTCCCATTTTCATGGTCTGATGTCTTCTCAGTTCTGGGTATCATTCTGATGACTGCAGCTGAAGTTTACTGGAAACAGAAACATAAAGACCAAAATTTTCTTCACAGGTGCAAAATGTGGAAAGACATATTTCAGCTTTCCATCATGTAAAATGATCCAAGGGCATATCAGTTTACTGGATACTGGCTTTTTAGTTCCTTCCTTACAACCTAATGTTACACCATCAACGTTTATTAAATATAATTATATATGCATGCACAGTACAGTAGGTATATGGCTTTGGCTAAATGAACATATATGTCCCTGAATCATAAGCAAATCTTTCAAAAGTATCAGCGGCAGAATTTCCAGTGCCATGTAAACTAACGTAGAGCAGATTTCTGGATAGTGTGCTATATAAGTATCCATTATTATTATTATTAACTGTTCAGTTACATAAGATTCAAGACACAAGACAGATTTATAGTTGAAACACATGTACAGATTATCACTTTTCAAAATGTGCAAACATTATTTCATTAATTGAATAAAACAAAATGTAATTAATAAGTTAATGTTATGTTACAGGTAAGTTAAGAAAGTATGTACATTGAAATATAATCATACACAGGCAGACACTGAGGCAGACAAACACAGACAGACAGACACCCCCCCCCACACACACACACACACCCCTAACACCATTCTCAAAACCCTCTCTCCATTCTGACTCAGCCTCCTAAGTGTCATATGATATATACTTCTCTGTTCAATTCCTAAAGATTTAGGCATCACACTTATTCCCTGACATTTTTCCTCAAAAGCACATTCACTGTATTTGGTCACACTCACAAACTTTGCATAAACGAAACTGGTACAGGTACAGTCATTAGAACGTGAACTTCCAGGCATTGGCTCTAAATCAGTATCATTGCTTAAGTCATATTTAGTCACTGTTCAAGTGTTTCTGAATGTTTGCTCTGCTGTTTTTTTGTTTTGTTTTTGTTTTGTTTTCTCTTTTCCAGTCTTACATATTTTCTCATTCATTTTCACCTATTGCAAAAACAAACAAATGAACAAGTAATCTTACCTTATACTCCTCTCAGCAACAAAGTGTCAACAAGATGACCACTCCACTTCGAGCTCTCTTTGTAAATGACCGTGAAGCTAACACGACACACACCAGCTGACCTAACTGTCATGGTTCAGCGTATGTTCAAACAGCCAGCATTCCACATAACAGGCTTGGAACACAAAATGTGAACTCTTAGCATAGTGTGGTTCGTCCGTCGGGATCGACGAGGACCATCTAGTCATCCTGGGGGTGGGTGGGTTGAGCTCTGTGGGTGCGCAGATGACTGGTCAGGCCAATCCGCGCCCGGAAGACTGATGACTTGCGCGATGACTTTGTTTATAGTGAGGAGGAATTGTGCACTGTCAACCTCACTCTCTTGTCCGAGACCGTCTGTATCCAGTGGCAAGATGAGGTCAAGACGACTGGAGATGGATACGGATGGAGTGGATGACCAGGATGTCCTATGTGCCTCATCCTGCCCTCAGCACTCCACAGTGCTCTGCTGCAACCGCCTTCCTCTCCGTTGAACCACGAAGGTTTCTTCCGCAGAGTCCGCTGGATCCAGTCTTCACATGCTTGGGTAGACAAGCCCTAACTCACCGAGGGTTTGAGACCCGTCGGCTACCCTCGCCTAGTTTAGCCAGCCTGTCAAAGCCGTTGCCCGGGGGTTGGGTGCTGCCACATGCTAGCAGCTTCTAGGACCCATAGGTGAGAGCTGGGTGCCGGTGGGGACCAACAGAGGACGAACCACTCCTGGAAGAGCGTGACAAGCACCCCCTCTAGAGGTACTACCCCTCCCGTGCACCCCCTAACTTAGCGTAGGAGAGATAAGATGCGTGTGGTAAGCGGGGGTTTGGGGGGGGGAGGTGTGGGTGGCACACAGCCGTGGCAGGCTTGGGCAAGGGAAGGGGGTTGGAATTACATAATGACTTGGAGAGGTTGGATGCGGAGCTGGGGGAGGGTGTTGGGAGAGGTTGGATGGGGAGCTGGGGGAGGGTGTTGGGGAGAGGCGGGCTCTGTGTGTGTGAGAGAGGGGTAGGAAGGGGAAGGTTTGCTGTTCAGACACGGATTTGAACAGAATGGTGTTACAAAAAAGTGAGTGAGTGTGTGTGTGTGTGTGTGTAAGTTGGGGGGCGGGGGGATAGGGGTGGGGGAGGGGGGAGTGAGAGAGAGAAAGAGCACACCCAAGTAAGTGAGAGGCACAATTTAAAAGCCTACATACATGTAAGAAAAACAAGAATATTTTTTTAATTATCATTTTGTGATTGAAATGGCACATTCACATCCATGCACACATAACCCTGAAGTGTCTAATATCGAAAACAATGTTTAAATAAACCCCACAATATGAAAATTAAGAAACTCTCCTCACCCAACTTAAAACCACTGGTTTCACTTGGGCTTCACATGGGCTTTACCAAGTAAGACAAGGGCCAGTGTGTTGCGTAAGTGGCCACCTATCTCTTGTCAAGTGGGGAACAGGTCAGACTCAGGTGGGTAGCCCACCCAGGAAGGGTTGCATCCCCTGTCCCCAAATAACTTGGGCAAAACCAAGTGGGTCCGGGTCGGATTCGGGTGGGCAGCCCAGCACGGAAGGGTTGCATCCCCTGTTCCCAAGTAACTTGGGCAAACCCATGTGGGTCCCAGCTTCTAGATGGACTTGATGCTGTCTGGGGTGGCGTGATAACAGCACAGGTGTGTCCAACACAGAGTGACTCAGGATGACTACAGCGGAAGCACCGTTGTATCCAGTATTGGGTCATGTGGCGTGATTACAGCACAGGTCACACTGTGTCTAACACAGTCATGTGGCATGACTATAGCTCAGCCGGTTACACTATGTCCAACATTGAGTCACATGGCATGATTACAGTGCGATTACTTGTGTGTCTGTCCATTAACACCAGAATTCTTAGTATCTGTGGTCTAACATAGTTACATTCAAAAGTCATATTTAGGCAAGGATTTCAAAATGTTTCATTTTCAATATCATACAGAACATTGTTTATTATACACAACTGCATTTCTACATACTCATCAATTTATATGTCTATGCATTATCTATTTATTCATCAATGTATACATTTATTTATTTATCTGTGCTTTTATGTATTCATTTATTTATCTAACCCAACCCACGCAGTTAACGACTGACGCCATCGATCCGATTAATGTTTCATGTCGGATTTTAATTTGACCGATGTCGACCGCCGTAAGAACACGACAATATGTTGATGATGGGTCCACAGTTGTCTCCTTGTGGTTTCTGAACGACAAAAGACCACATGACTAAATGGCATCAGGTGACCAAATGACAAGTGTCAATACGAATTGATGACAACAGGCCACATGACTTGATAACATTGGGCAACTAAATGACAAACGTCCATTCGATCAATGACAACAGGCCATATCACTGAATGATATCAGTGACTAAACGACAGAAGTCCATACGAATCAATGACAACAGGCCATGATTATTTGAAAACAGGCCATACGACTAAATGGCAGTCATCCACTCCACTAAATAAAGACAGCAGGCCATACGACTAAATGGCAGTCATCCACTCCACTAAATAAAGACAGCAGGCCATATGACTAAATGGCAGTCATCCACTCCACTAAATAAAGACAGCAGGCCATACGACTAAATGGCAAAAGGGATGTGACCACTGAGAACAGGCCTTGTGACTTAGTGTCGACAGCCATACAATTAAATGATAAAAGGCTACGTGATTAAATGAAAACGCGATATGGTTGAATAATGACAAAAGGAGATATGATTAAATAACAGTCCGTATCACTATATAATGACAACAGTCCATATGACTGTATGACAGCAAGCCATGTGACTAAATGACGACAGTCCATATGACTAAATGACAACAGTCCACATGACTAAATGACAAGTCCACATCTAAATAACACCAGTCCACATGACTAAATGACAAGCCATATGATTAAACTGGAAAATTTGTACAGGTGTATAAATGACATCAGGCCTTTTGAATTAATGACAACAGGCCATAAAACTAAAATGACAACAGGCCATATGATTAAAACAAAACAGGCCATTTGACCTAATAACAATAGGTGTCTGAATGACAAAAGGCCATACGACGTAATGCGACAGGCCATAATTATGACTTAGTACAACAGGCCAGACATGCTGATGGCCTGCTTTTATTCATTAACTGGCACATGTTCAACAACTTCTGTTCGTGTCTATATACACACACACGCGCGCACACACACACACACACACACATACACACACACGCACACACATGTGGCTGCATAGCATTTTATCTCCCCGTGATGTGCAGAGAAAAGTCGCTGTTCTTGAGCGTATTCAAATCTGAGACTTCTTCCTAGGTGGGTGCCCAACCACAGTCTCCATTCCATTTGCTTTCTGTGCTTAAGAATGTATACACAATAGATAGACTGTACAACAATCAATCTAAAATCCATTTAGAATTTTAAAAAAAGAAAAAAAAGAAAGAAAACAGAACAACAGCAACATTGTCATGCGAGTGATAGCCTCTGGTCTCGAATATGTTTCGACTGACATACAGTAAATGAAAAATGCTTCCTTTTACTCATCGACCAACACAATTAAGATCAAGTACAAAGGACACCCCAGAGCTTTATTGAGGACGTGCCTGGGTTTGTTCCAAAGTATCTTCTGTTTACCTGTGTGCTAGATGAATCGGTAGCATAAGCAGCATTGACTTGAAGTCATGTACCTTGTGTATGAAGAGGGTTACCACTCTATTGTTCGTTGATCATTTACTCCCCTGGCCTCATTGTTCATCCGAATGATATATCTTAGAAATCTATTCTGTCTATGATTTTGTTGATTTTATCTTTAAGTTGTGTAACTGAATATTAAAATCTACAATTACATAATTAAAAACCTAACCTTTCATCTGTAAAAAAAAGTTCATTAGTTCATTTAGTTTGCAAAACTGTCCCGTGAAACTGATAAAGAAACTGGAAAAGATGAAGCGGGGGTTTTTGAGTTACAGAGTCTGGGAGATTGAGTTTCCAGTGGTCACGTAGCATAATTACAGCACAGGTCATGCTGTGTCCAACACACTACATAGTATCATTGTAGCGCAGGTCCCACTGTGTTGAACACAGACGTTCTGACATGAATCTATGGAACAACCCCAACAAGCTTCTCCAACCGTATACATATTGCACACATTCGTTGATTTAAAAGTCGTATTGAACCAACGAAGTAAAAATGTATGTTTTCAACATTAGTGAGTACATCGTCCATACATTTAATGCATGTGTGTGTGGTTCGTCCGTCGGGATCGACGAGGACCATCTAGTCATCCTGGGGGTGGGTGGGTTGGGCTCTGTGGGTGCGCAGATGACTGGTCAGGCCAATCCGCGCCCGGAAGGTTCTGACGCAGTGTGGACAGGGGATGGTGGTGGCTGTCGGGGACTTGCTGGCACTGCTTTTCCTGGCCTGTCTGCGTTGCTCTGCTGCAGCGATTCTGTTGGCCTCACAGGATTTGGCGCCTTTGTGGACAGCTGAACGCCACTTTGGTCTGTCCATTGCATTCAGCTCCCATGTGTCGTGGCTGATGTTGAAGGCCTTCAGAGAAGCTTTCAGAGTGTCTTTGAAGCGCTTCTTTTGGCCTCCATGGGAGCGCTTGCCATGTTGGAGTTCGCCGTACAGCAGTTTCTTGGGGAGCCGGTGGTCTGGCATGCGAACTACATGGCCTGCCCAGCGCAGCTGGGCCTGCATCAAGATGGTGTAGATGCTGGGCAAGTTTGCACGAGTGAGCACCTCTGTGTCAGGGATCTTCTCTTGCCACTTTATGCCGAGAAGTTTTCTGAGGCTGGTGGTGTGGAAGTGGTTCAGCTTTTTGGCGTGGCGTTTGTAGACCGTCCATGATTCACATCCATAGAGCAGTGTGGTGAGAACTATGGCCTTGTATACTTTGAGCTTCGTCTCCAGGGTGATGCCTCTCCTGTTCCAAACGTTCTTATGGAGTCTGCCGAAGGCAGCGCTGGCTTTGGCGAGTCTGGCATTCACCTCGTCGTCGATGACAACTGTGCGAGAGAGTGTACTGCCCAGGTATGTGAACTTGTCCACCGCATTCAGTCGTTGCCCGTTCATGAAGATGTTTGGTTCAACGTAAGGCTTTCCTGGAGCTGGCTGGTGCATCACCTCAGTTTCCTTTTTGCTGATTGTGAGGCCAAAGTTGTCACAGGCAGCAGAGAACTTGTCGACGCTGTGTTGCATGTCAGCTTCGGAGGCAGTATTGAGAGCGCAGTCATCAGCAAACAGGAAGTCGTTGATGGTGTCTGTCCTCACCTTGGTTTTTGCTTGAAGCCTCCTGAGGTTGAAGGGTGAGTCATCTGTGTGGTACCTGATGCCAATGCCTACGTCAGCGTCTCTGAAGGCATCTATCAGCATGGCTGAAAACATGAGACTGAACAGGGTGGGGGCAAGAACACACCCTTGCTTGACTCCGTTGGAGACAGGGAATGGTTCTGAAGTCTCTCCGTTGTCTTGGACTCGGGCCAGCATCCCATCGTGTAGTTGCCGTATGATGGTGATGAACTTTCTGGGACATCCGTACTTCGCCATGATTCTCCAAAGGCCATCTCTGCTAACAGTATCGAAGGCCTTGGTCAGATCGACATAGGTAGAGTAAAGGTCGGCGTTCTGTTCCTGACACTTCTCCTGGCAGCAAACACCATGTCGATAGTCCCGCGTTCTTTCTGGAAGCCACACTGGCTCTCTGGTAGGAGACCTTGCTCAAGGTGCGCTATGAGACGGTTGAGTAGCACTCTGGCCAGCGTCTTGCCTGTGACGGACAGCAGGGATATTCCACGATGGTTGTCACAGGCCTGACAGGTTTATGATGGAAGCGTCTTTGAAGTCCTGTGGAACTGCCTCATGCTGCCAGATGAGCTGGAACAGCTGATGAAGCTTCTCAGTCAGCGCCATACCACCTTCTTTGTAGACCTCAGCTAGAATTGAGTCTGAGCCAGGGGCTTTGCCATTGGATAGCAGACGGATAGCTTTCTGGGTCTCCTCCAAAGTTGGAGTGGCATCCAACGACTCACTGACTGGCACCTGGGGGAGTCGGTCGATGGCTTCATCATTGATGGTGGAAGGGCGGTTCAGTACGCTGTCAAAGTGTTCAGCCCATCTCTCAAGGATCCCGTCCTTGTCAGTGATTAGGGTAGAACCATCAGCACTGAGGAGTGGAGCAGATCCGGAGGATAGACTTCTTTCAGGCCGTTATAGAAGTTCTTCATGTCGTTCCTGTCTGCAAAGCCCTGGATCTCATCAGCTTTGTTGCTCAACCAGGAATCCTGCATCTGCCGCAGCTTCAGCTGGATGGTGCTGCGTGCACTCTTCAGTATGTCTTTTTTTGACTGTGACTTGGGATCTTCAATGTAGGCTCTGTAGGCTTGGCGTTTGTCTTCCAGCAGCTGCTTGGTCTCAGTGCAGTTCTCATCAAACCAGTCTTTGTGCTTCCTGGCAGAAGGCCCCAGGCACTCCATGGCAGTGTTGTACACCGTCTCATGCAGTGCGCCCCACGCTGCCTCCACATTCTGGTTGTCCAGCACGGTGGACTCAAGGCGTTCCTCCAGGGTGTCAGCAAAGCTCTGCTTGATGTTGCCTAGCTCCAGCTAGTTGACATTCAGGCGTTTGGGTGCTTTCATGCCCTGAGGCCGTCTCTTGGGCTGGATGCGGAGGTTGAGTTTGGAGACGATAAGGCGGTGGTCTGTCCAGCACTCAGCACCGCACATGGCCCTCGTGACTCGTACGTCCTGCCTGTCCCTCTTCCTGACGATGACAAAGTCGATGAGATGCCAATGCCCAGAGCGAGGATGCATCCATGACGTCCTGTTACGGGTAGGGAGGCAGAAGACGGTGTTTGTGATAAGAAGGTCGTGCTCGGCACATGTCTGGAGAAGTAGTTGACCATTGCTGTTACAGTTGCCAACCCCATGCTTCCCAATCACACCTTCCCAGGAGGTGCTGTCACAGCCAACTCTCGCGTTAAAGTCACCAAGAATGATTAGCTTGTCTGCGTTGGGAACAGTGGTGATGACAGCGTTCAGGTCCTCATAGAACTTGTCCTTGATCTCATCCGGGTTGGTCATGGTGGGTGCGTAGGCGCTGACAATGGTGGTAAACTTCTTCCCGTTGCATAAAGGGAGTTTCATCGTCATCAGGCGATCGTTCACTCCTTTCGGGGGGCCAGCCAGCTTGCCAACGAGGGTTGTCTTCACTGCAAAGCCAACTCCAGCCTCCAGGTGTAGCCTGCGCCTCACTCACAGAGTTCGCCTTCTTCTGCCAGTCTGGTCTCACTTAAGGCAGCGATGTCGATCTTGTACCTGGCTAGTTCACTCGCAATGAGTGCTGTGCGTCTCTGTGGTCTGTCAGAGTCGCCTCTGTCCAGAAGCATACGCACGTTCCATGTGGCAATGGTCAATGGGGTGCTCCTTGTTTTCTTCTTTCTTTCCTTTGTGTGTCGACCGCTTGAGTAGGGTCCCTGTCAGCCGCGGTATGCTGACCAGGGTGGTGTGGAGCAGGCAATGTTTAGGGCACCTTTTCTAGCCCCTTCCTCATGCCATGGAGGTGAGCAGTGCTGTCCTGAAGAGGGCTGCTCAGTCGTTCAGGGGGCTGCCGATCTCCACCGCTGCTCCAGTTGGTGAAAAACTACCCTATGGCCTGAGCCGCCTGTGTGCAGGTCCGCGGCTACGACTGCCAGTGTACCCACACCTGTTGCTTCGTCGCTCGCCTGTCGCCACAGGGCTTGGGGAAAATGATGGTATGGGATGAAGGATGACTTATGACTTGCGCGATGACTTTGTTTATAGTGAGGAGGAGTTGCGCACCGTCGACCTCACTCTCTTGTCCGAGACCGTCTGTATCCAGTGGCATGACGAGGTCAAGACGACTGGAGATGGAAACGGATGCAGTGGATGACCAGGGTGTCCTATGTGCCTCATCCTGTCCTCAGCACTCCACAGTGCTCTGCTGCAACCGCCTTCCTCTCCGTTGAACCATGAAGGTTTCTTCCGCAGAGTCCGCCGGATCCAGTCTTCACATGCTTGGGTAGACAAGCCCTAACTCACCGAGGGTTTGAGACCCGTCGTCTACCCTCACCTAGTGTAGCCAGCCTGTCAAAGCCGTTGCCCGGGGGTTGGGTGCTGCCGCATGCTAGCAGCTTCTAGGACCTATAGGTGAGAGCTGGGTGCCGGTGGGGACCAACAGAGGACGAACCACTCCCGGAAGAGCGTGATAAGCCCCCCGCCTCAAGAGGTACTACCCCTCCCGTGCACCCCCTAACCCCCATTTGATGGATACTGAGTGACTGAATACATATTAATCACACAGGCTAACGACTGTATGATATTTAGTTGCATTGCTGAAGTAGTGTGTGTCCGGCCAAATGGCTGTGTAGATTGTTATCAACACAGGTGTATTCATCATCTGATGCTGGATACCAACCGCCATACTCTCGGCCAAATTCTAACATCATCTGTTGTTTTTTCTTTGTTTTTAGGTGGTTTTTTTTTTTTGCTGTTGTGTTACTAGCCCATACAAGATTAACTACTGCATGCCCTAATCTATTTATATGTAACATGAAAAAGTTAGACAAATTGCAGAAATGCTCCATGAATGCAATAAAACAACAACAGAGGATGTTGTCTTGAGTTTGCATACATGGACAATGCCTACCAAAAGAATTTGTAACATTAATTATCATTTTCCTAAAATTCATGTTCGGTTTGACAGTGAACAACACCAAGTACTGAGGTCTGGTGCAAGCTGTAGATATGGAGCGGGCTGGCCCGGCTGCAATGGTTCAAAGGAGATTCTGTATTGGGTTTGGTGCTGCAGTGTCATGGTTCGTCTCCTTTTGTCCTCAAGGGCAGCCCAGCATGCGTTGATGGTGGTGAATAGTGTGTCGCCAGGCCTCGCGATCTTAGCAGACCATAGATGGTCAATATGACAAACACCAATGGATTTCTTCAAGTGACAGTATGTTTACTTTGTTTGGACAAATTTTGCATTGAACAGCTCTTGGAATATTCAAGACCCCAGCCCCTTTAGTTACGCAGTGGTCTGCTCGTCAGTGGGGGCGAACCACTTCCCCCTTTTTGCATTTCATTGTTTCATTGTTAAAGGTATACACAAGCTTGAAGAGAAGGGCAGAGGAGAGTACCTGTTACAGTGAACCATAAAGGGGAAGAAGACAACGTCTGCACGCTAAAAAGGTGAGTTTGTATTACACTCCTTGTTTGCTTGAATATGCTTAACGTATAAAACTCATGAAAACTCGGCCTATCAATCTGCCGTGGGTTGGCAAAATCTAACGACTAAATTAGCACTAAGACGCCTCTGCCATGCCTGTCGTGTGCTCAGCCATAGTAATTACTAATCTTAAGTGCTGAACAGCCGTGGCCAACAAAAAATGCCTTATGTGATCCACGGCAAGAACAGTGGGGAAGGACGAGCGTGCGGTAATTAAGTTTTACATGGTAAGTATATTTACCGAAAACAGGGAGTATGATACAAACTCCACTTATTTCTCCACTCACTTATACTGTAGCATGCCAAAGTGATGTAGAATTCAAAGTAAAAGGAAGTGGGCAAAGCTTTGTTGGTTCGAATGAGCAGCACAGCAGCCGTGTTAGCTGTCACGAAGGAAATCTCGGAACCAACAGCCCTGGTCATTCGGAAATCTACGAGGTCGATGTTGATGAAGAGACTCTCTGAATGCCAGTAGGCTGCATACTGGACATGCTGGACATGCTGAAGGGGCAAAGAATGCTGAAATGCCGCTGACATGCCCCGCATAGGATTCAGGCATCCAGTTTGATCACATCTAGACCTGAGAGTAATGAGAAGTGGTGCCAGTAGCGAAGTCTTCCTTACAGTTTTCATTGAGCGTAATGGAACAGGCCTCCTAGAGAAATGTATTCCAGTAGTATTTGAGACAGCTGACTGGACGAATATGCTAATCTTTATCCTCCTTGGATTGTGAAACAAGGGTCTGATCCTCAAAGAGGGAGAAAGCACCTCTGGGTCTTGGTTATTAGCTAGATACTTGGAACCCCCCCCCCCCCCCCCCCCCCCCCCCGAAAATACCGGAAAAAAAACCAACAAAAAAAACAAAAAAAAAACAAAAACAAACAAACAAACAAACAAACAAATCAAACAAACAAAAAACAACAACAACAAACAAACAAAACAAACAAACAAACAAAAAAACAACAACAAAAAACGGACACACAACAAAAAACAAAGTGTTATGGAACCATCTTGGTGGAAAGCCATGTCCTGAGGCCATCCACTCAGACCATGCATCTCACTCACACATCATCAGTGGTCAGCAAAAGGAGGAAAATAGTTCCGGGGTCACGGAGGTCAAATGGAATACAAACTCAGGGGCTTGAACAGTGCTTTTCTGATGAAATCTAGAACGAGGAACAAGCCCCATCCAGGAACTCTTCTGGGGATACAAGACTCCTTGAATAAATCCCCAGAGGAAAATTCTCTGAGAAGGAAGTCTGCTCCAAAGGAAGGACGTCCCAGCTGCTTGATCATGGTGCAAATAGTCAATATGTACCATCGAACCACATAAGCTGAGAGATTAAACCCAGTGGAGCAGTTTGTGAGTTGCATGCCATAAGGGTTGCTAGACAGGACTTGCTGTTCTGTACACCACCCCAGCCCTTTCCACCAGTGGAAGTCATACAACTAGTCAGTTCCCGACCTCACTGAACCAGAAACCAACGGCTGAAAGTCTGAGGAGGCACTTACAACAGGCTGGGCTGTCAGAGCAGTGGCTGTTCAAGGGCAGAACGTTTTAAATCTGATGTGGGCGAACGGATCACGTAGCAGCCACACATACAGGTGAAGCGATTGGGATTCCAATGAGGGATCCGAGACCGGGGCTGTCTCAGCAGATCTGGTTTCACCTTGAATTCCAGAGGAGGAGCATGAGTAAGAACGAGCAGATCTAGGTACCAGGGTTGACAAGACAAGACAAGACAAAATCTTTATTATCGAGGGTAATAGATAAGCAAGTAACATGCTTGGGCCTGCCAAGGGCATGATCAGGATGAGCTGTGACCGGTCCATCCTGGCTTTCAAAACCACCTTTGATAGGATCGGATAGGGGTCAAAAGTGTAAGTGATCATGTTGCTCCAGTCTAGAAAAAGAGCAGACAATGCTTAGGCTTCATGGTTTGAGACTTGTTAAACCTAAATCAGAAGTCTCTTGTTGAACCCCGTCTCAGAGAAGTCCACCAGCGGTCGAAACCACTGTTCCCAAACCCTAAGAAGGGTGTCCTTCTTCTTCTTCCTCGTTCGCCTCCCATTAGATGAGCAGCCCGGTGTCCTCGATGAAGGCTGCCGTCCGTCGCAGCTCCTCCAGGGTGCCGTACAGTTTGGCTTCCACTGCTGTCGGTGTTGGCCAGTACTTCCTCCTGGATGCTGCATGCGTCCTACAGTCTTGAAGGATGTGGTCGGTTGTCATTGGTCCCTCACCACAAGGGCACTCTCCACTCTGTCCAATGCCAAATTTTGTGTGCATGTGGTGGAGCAGGCGGTTGTGTCCAGTCCTCAGGCGGAAGATCTTGACCTGTTCCCGTCGTTCCAGCAAATGGTATCTGTCTTCTGGGTTATATTTGGGTGCTGGAGGCGCCACTTTATTCCTTGCTGTGCCTTGATGATTGTCTTGATTTCATCGTATGACACCAGTTTGTTGGCCTGCTCCTTCTGTGCACCATCTTTTGCCAGAATGTCCGCTTTTTTCGTTGCCTCTGATGGCACATTGTGCTGGTACCCATTGTATCACCACTTTCTCCACTCTGGCACTCAGGGCAACAAGGGCTGAAGTGAGATGGTTCTGTTCTTTGCAGCAGGAATTCTTGAGGGCTTGGAGTATGGAGAGAGCGTCTGAGAACACCACCACCTGCCCTGTTGTTCTTGTGGAGTTCTGCGAGACTGTTGTGGCTGCCTCACAGAGGGCTTCTCACTCAGCTCGGAAGTTGGTGGAGTATTTTCCTGTTGGGATTGCAATTTCTTCATCTCCGTCTTTGTATCGGAGGAAGATTCCAGCTCCACCATTCCTCGTTGCTTCTGTGGTGGAGCCATCTGTAAAGACATGGGTCCAGTCTTCCTGGGGGTACTGGTTGCAGATGTACTTCATGGCCAGGGCCTTCATCTGGGTGTCTGACTGTTCCTCTCTTCTCCACTCCGGGAATGCTGGTGACGACTGTTGGGAACACCTGCCTCTTCCAAGATGGGTGGGTGACATTTGCTGGGATAGGCTTTGCTTCGTGTTCCATCAAGACTGGGTTTGTCTTTCAAGGCGTCTTGACTGGTGGATGAAGCTGCCTCTTTTCAGCCGGCTCTTGGTGGGTCTGCTCATTCTGTTGTTCATTGGATGGCATTCAAGGTGTTTGAATTTTGCTGCCTGGATGAGGATCTTTGTGTCCCTTCTGTCCTCCGATGACTGTAGCTCAGTGGTCTCCTCCATCTTCAGGATTGGAGTGGATCTCATGGTGCCAGTTATGACACGCTGAGCTTGGTTCTGTATCTTGTTGAGATGGTCGAAGTTAGACTTCGCAGCTGATGCCCATGCTGATGTCCCGTACTCAACTACAGGTCGGACTCTCCCCGTATAGAGTCTCTTTAGGATACGTTCATCAGCCCCCCAGTCCGTCCCTGCAAGTTTCCTCATGATCGCCAGTCTCAGCTTGGCCCTGCTACAGCATCTGGTGATCTGCTGTTTCCAAGTGAGCCTTCAGTCAAAGGCCACTCCCAGGTAGGTAGGTGCAAGCCTTTGGTTGTTCAGTGTCAGTTTCGCCTCTTGCTTCTTGCTGGATAGGCTGAAGACTGTGTAGGTTGTTTTGCTTGAGTTGAAGAGACAAGCCATTCCTTGATCTTGTTGAGAGCAGTCTGGAGGCATACCTGTGCTGTAGTGGTGTACTCTTCAGAGCACCAGAGTACCAGGTCATCTGCGTAGATCGCTCCTCTGACCCCTCTTGGCAGTTCTCTGACGATGTCATCTATGAAGATGAGGAACAGCGTTGGCGAAAGGACTCCTCCTTTTGGTACTCCCTGTCTCAGCACCTTCTTCTTGCTTTTTTGGCCCTGAATCTTGACTCGGGCTTGGCGGTTGTGTAGGCACTGGCTGATCCAGGTGTACATCCTCACAGACACACCACATCGCCGTAGTTTGAGCCTGAGTCCGTCCTTCCAGACTTTGTCGAACGCCTTCTCCATGTCAATCCAGACAGCAAGCGTGTTCTCCTTTTCTTGGAATACGTCCTCAATGCTTTGAGTGATGAATGTGATCTGGTCTTCTGTTGATCTGTGTTGGCGGAAGCTTGCCTGTTGAGGGCTCAGCAGCTGATACGTTTCAAGGTGCCAGACAAGCCTAGTGTTGACAAGTCTCTCCATCAGCTTTCCTAAGCAGCATGTAAGGCTGATGGGTCTGTAGCTGTCAGCCTTCAACTTGTCCTTTCCCTTTTTGTGAATGGGGATCATGTCTGCTTCCCTCCAACACTGTGGGACTGATCCTCTCTTCCAGCTGGGGTTGAAGATTGTTAAAAGGACTGCCTTGCTCTTCATCCCAAGATGCAGAATCATTTCATTTGTGATTCCGTCTGGTCCAGGTGACTTCTTCAGGTTGAGGCTCTGCAACGCTTCCTCCAGCTCTTTCTCTGTGAAAGCTGAGGTCATGACTTCCTCTTGGGGCTCTTTCTCATGAAGTTCACCTTGGGCCCTGTGCACTGCAGCTCTATGTTCAGGAGGGACTTCCAGATTGCTGATGTTTTCATAGACATCTATGAAGTGGTCTGCTGCTTTCTTTCCAGAGAGGTAATTTCCATTCTCTTGTATTGTTATTGAGGTGTGACTTGTTGTTTCGTTGCTGAGGGTTCTAGCCAGTTTCCACAGCTTGCTGCCATCCTTGTCAAGATTTAGGTTTTCAGTTTTCTCTTGCCAGCTTTTTCTTGCAGCTTGTGCACAGGACAGCATCTTCCAGATTCTGGAGTTCCTCCGTCCAGTAGGGCTTGTAGTCTTTGCGTGCTCCTCTTGGGATGGATTCTATAGCAGCTTTCAAGACGGCCTTTGTGAAGTCTTGAACCATCTTGTTTGAGTCCTGCCTGATGTTGATTGGCTTTGTGTATGTATCTATGAGGGTCTCAAAGAGAGTCCAGTCCGCCTTTCTGTAATTGCAAGAAGGGTGTCCTTGTCCTACTCCATCTGAAGGACACTATAGGACCTGCTGAAGGCGTCAGCCAAGATTCTAGCCTTGCCCGCAATGTGTCTTGCTGAGAGAACAATGCTCCTGTCATGGCACCAATGGAGGGTGGCCTTGGCCCACAGGGAGAGGTTCACCAAATGCACCCCCCTCTTTTGTTAATGTCTTGTTGTCCATGAACAGCCTGACAGTCTTTCCAGAGGCCTCCTCCGAGAAATGGAGAAGAGCCCTGTAAACTGCTTTGAGTTCCAGAATGTTGGTGCAACTTGTAGTCCTCCGAAGACCAAGTCCCTGCCACATGGAGTGTATCCATGTGAGATTCCAAACACATGGTAGATGCATCTGTGAAGAGCGCCACCTGAAGAGTGTAGGGGTGCTATGGGCATCCCTGTGCCAGAAAAGATGGGAGTAATCACCCAGACATTTATATATGTTCCATGGCTGTGTCTTTTGGGACTGGCAGAGTTTCAGCTCCTGCTACAGTGGGTGCTTGAGAACCCTGTTCAGGGGGATGATGGGCGCTGGTGACTCAAGAGGTCCCAAAAGAGAAATGAATGTTCTCACTGTCACGTTGCAGGAATGACTCAAGCACAGGAGGATATCCCCCAGTCAATTCAAGTGGTCCTGTGTTGGATACACTGCTATGGACAGTGAGTCAAACCTCACCCCTTAAAAATCGAATAATTGACTTGGGGTAGATCATGCATCTGTTTGTTAGTGACGAACCCTAGCTGAGAGGACTGATATAGCAACCTGGGGCCATGAATCTCGCACTGGACCTGCAACTGGACCAAGATAAGTCAGTCGTCACAGTACTCACAGAGACGAATGGACTCCGTTCTGACAAGGGATGCCAATTCTCTTACCATGATGGTGAAGAGGAAAGGGGCGAGGGTCAGACCATAAGGGATGGTAGAGATCCTGAAGACCTTGTCCCTCCACCCGGACCACCAACACTGGTGATACGCCAGGTGAACGGGAATCTGGGAATTGGCATCCTTCAGGTCGAAAGAAGCCCAGTCACTTGTAGAAAGGTCTCTCGAATCTGTGCCTGTGTTTCCTTTTGAATTTGACATCGAGGAGAAAATTGTTCAGCAGAGACAAATCCGGGTTCGTTAGTCATCCTCTAGAGGTCTTTGGAATCACAAACTGGCAGCCATAAAACTCCAGAACTGGGTCTGTGAGGTCTGAAATTGCATCCTTGAGTAAGAGATTGAGAGATCTCCATCGCTAAGGCGCGTCCCTGCTCTGTGCTGGACACATAAGGAGGAGGAGAGGGTCTTAGAGGTGGGTGTTCCACTACAGACGACAGAACGTGCCTAGATACTAGCAACAAGACAGTCCAATCCCGTGTCACTCAAATGAAGAGTGTACCTGTAGAGACTCCCAACGTGCAGGGGTTGAGTGACCGGAGGTGGTGTTCTGGAGCTGTCATTAGGGGTGCTGGTTTTGGTCCAGCTCTCCACAGGATGGTACGCACCAAAGGGAAGAGACTTGTGCTGCTGAGGCTTGGGCTGTTGTTGATTCAGCCGCTGGTGCTTAGGCAGGGCTGCAGTGGGAGGAATCCTGTCCGGCAACCTCTTAACCTACAGAGGCCAACAGTGGCCTTGGGAAATGTGAGCCAAGTAGGAGGAACCTCCTTGTTTGTCTCGGCCATGTGGCTGACAAACTGGGAAACGTAAGACCTGAATGGGATTGCTGCTGTGCCAGGATGAACCCCATAGCTGAGGGAATCTTTACTGGCAGAGAATCACATTCATACTGGCCAGAACAAATGTATATGTTGGTGAGTAAATACAACTGCCACTTTCAGGCTCGAAGCCACTCTTCTGGCAAAACATGCAGACAAAAGTAGCTGAAGAGGCCTTGGGACAGCAGGAGGATACTCCTCCTGTAGCCGGTTGGACCTGTGTACAAAGGCGTCAAAAGCTGTGGAAACCAAAGAACAGTGGCTGGCTACCGTATCTCACTAAGCCAAGTGAAAAGGAGCATGTTGAGGGACTAGCATGAGGTCCTGCACTGGAGGCTCCACCTCCCTAATCACTGGGTGGTCTGGGGTGTACAAAGACCAGACCCTTAATTTTGAGTAACCCTTCAAATACTTTCCCATAGTGAAAGCTCTAGGAGCCAAGGACTCTGTACCAGGAGGGATAACACAGGTAGTACCACTATCGAATGGGAAGGCTTATTCAGCCGCACCTGAACCATCTCCAGGACCTGAAGGCGCATTGTCGTCTGAAAACAGGAAGTTTGCTGCTGCTTAGGAAGGGGATGGCATAGATGGAGGTGCTATCCACATGGGTTACTCAGACAGGGTAAGTTCTAACTCAGCAAGGTCAGAGTTGAGTTCAGCCTGGTCCCATGCTGGACAAGAGAGAGTTTCATGAGGAGAAAGATGCAGTGGCACACTCTGCACTTTCTTCAAGGTCCAAGGAAGCCTGATAAAAAAACTTCCCCAAGTTCCAGCTGGGGCCTGATCCCTTCTGATGTAGAAGCATCCAGGGAATCATCCTAAGCCTGGGGTACAACCTGGTGGAAATCAGAGCTGGTTCGTTCAGGCACCTGGTAATAAGGCTGTGAGAGCCGTGAATCCCCCTTGTCCTCCAGGTTAAAGGAGGAGGCTAAAGAAGTGTAGTGGACCAGCCACCATGGTGAAATGGTTAGCGTCGCGGACAGACAGCTGGGAGGACGCGGGTTCGAATCCCAGCGGAAGTGGCTTTTTCGGTCCGCGGGTGGCTCCTACCCAGAGTTAAGTGTACTATGGGCTTAAATGGGAAGACTGGGACCACACAGTCGAGTATCATCCACTTCACGGATACGTCTTTGGGTGTATTGCTCTAATTCCTGACCAACACTGCAAGTGTCTGTATCTCTCAGCATGGAAGGGTGGTGTGTCGGTTGAGAGAGCTGTGCCACGATTGAGAGCAGTCTCAGTGCAATGCTGGGAGTAAAGAGCGGTCACGAAATCTTCGTAAGAGGAAACGTCCCACCCCCACCTCCAGCACTGGCCACAGTCGGGGCATGACCCCCACCCACACCATGCTCTTACTGGAGTGACTGGGAGAAGGGTGTGTGTGTTGGGGGTGTTAGGCAAGACTTTACTTCCCCTCGGTCCCCTTCCAGGCCGATCTTAAGGTCGAGCCTGGCACTCATAATCTTTCTCAAGACAAGAGTGATGTTCATGAGCGCCCGAACAGGCAGCCATTGTCACTGTGTTCATTATTTGACAATTTAGTAGTGGTTTAATTGTGATCATCAGTGTGACTGGTACGATCAGTTAGGCAAGGGAATTTCTGGTTCTAGTGGTGTATTTTTCTTTGATCTCTGACTCTGGACAGCAGAATGGTGTGCATTTCTCTGTTTTTACCTTCTCCAAGTTCTGACTGTGCAATGCTTTTTTCTTATTGCTGTTTACCGTAAAACCAGTTGTGTTGGCCATTTGGCCAGTCTTTTCCTGCTGTCCAGTGTGGCGAGCAGTGTGGACAGCACGTGCAACGTGAGCCAGTGGACTGGAGTGTATTGTATCACTGTTCACAGCATGCAGTGTAAGCCACATTGTGTTCACATGCTGTGTCACAATTCTTTCCACTGCAGTGGCATTTCGTCTTTTACTGACAACCAGTTTTATAGTGGACACATTTTAGTGAAGTTGAATTCCCAAGTGAGTGTTTCCTCAGGAGACAGTTCCTCCTCCAGTTCCAGTGTCTGCTGTTCCTCCCTGTGTCAAGACGTCAACAGGCTGGGCATTCACAGCCGTCCTTTGCCATGTTGCAGAAAGCCTGTGAAGGAAACACACAGCCGTCCTTTGCCGTGTCACAGAAAGCCTGTGAAGAAAACACACAGCCGTCCTTTGCCGTGTGGCAGAAAGCCTGTGAAGGAAACACACGGGTCACGCCGGGCCGGGCGCGGGGCACGGGGAAGAAGGATTCCAGTCATCACCTCTGTCTGTTTTCCTCCCTCTGCTTCAACTGGTCAGTGTGGACCCAACCTCGTTCACCTCACCGTTCTCCACAGCCCACCCTGTCTCGACACCCCTCGGTCGTCCTGCATGATCCCCGTCATCAATCTCCAGCACCAACTGCCGTTCTCACCACAACCGTGAGACTGGGCCCATCCACAACAATTTGACCTATGTACATTGCAAGCCTGTCAGTACTCTCAGTTCTGTGCGATCAATGACTTGCTCAGAGTTGCTTTGTTTAATGCCAGATCTGTGAGCGATGAGCATAGACGTACAGACATCTCGGAGTTCATATCAGATTCCTGTCTAAACTGACGTTCTGATCAGTCACCGATATGCTTTCTTAAATTCTCCCAGTACTGGTAATGCGCATTCAACATAACCGATCAAATAAACTGTTTTAAACTGTGTCAAAGTTCAAGTCCTTCAACTTGCTTCCCTTGATTTTAGGATTTTGAGAGCACGTTTGTAACCTTGGTCGGCAGTGGTGCGCGGAGAGAAGAAAGAGCACGGAAATAGCCAAAAATAGCTGATGTTTGACTGGTTCTTGGAAATTGATATTCATTAAGGTATTGGAAAAAGGTCGAAACAGATGTTCAATTTTGAAAAACAACCGTAAAGAACGCTTGGAAGTGAGGCGGAATACGAATTGTTCGCAATTACACGCTGTTCGCAATTACACACACCTACCATAGTCTTCGTTAATTTCAATTATGCTGCGAAGGCCTCAGCTATTATGAGGACTAGATTCTACAAAAGAGAAGGTGAAATTAATGGAAAAAAAACAGGTTTAAAATACTTGCCGTCAAAGAATTGACCAGAAATTTCTGAAATGGAGCAAACACTTGATGTGCATTCCCGCTCTTAGCATCAAAGTACAACACATGCTGTTGTGTGGCTGGAACTTCCTACACTTCCCTACACACCACTGAAGATGTGACGCGTTCATCTCTCTCTCTCTCTCTCTCTCTCTCTCTCTCTCTCTCAAAACAGCTAAAGTTTTTAAACAATGCTTTCTTTGTTACACAAACGCTGAACACGTTTGCTTGCTTGCTTGCTTGCGCGCGCGTGTGTGTGTGTTCGCGCGCGCGCGCGCGCGTGTGTGTGTGTAGGTATATACATAATATGTATATATCATGTGTGTGTGTGTGTGTGTGTGTGTGTGTGGGTATATACATAATAGGTATATATCGTGTGTGTGTGTGTGTGTGTGTGTGTGTGTGTGCGTGTGTGTGTGTGTGTGTGTACATAATATGTATATATCATGTGTGTGTGTGTGTGTGTGTGTGTGTGTGTGTGTGTGTGTGACAAAGAAAGAATTGTTCTTTTTGAAAGAATAGAACATCCTTTGTTACCAGCCGCTGTGGCGAAGTGGTTAGCGTCGCGGACTGACGGCTGGGAGGACGCGGGTTCGAATCCCAGCGGAGGTGGGTTTTTCGGCCCGTGGCCGGCTCTTACCCAGAGTTGAGTGTGCTGTGGGCTTAAATGGGGAGACTGGGACCACACAGTCGAGTGTCATCCACTTCAAGGATGCGTCTTTGGGTGTGTTGCTCTAATTACCTGACCAACACTGCAAGTGTCTGTATCTCTCGGGCCTGGTTAACGCCGGGATATCATTATGACAGGAAGCGTAGAGTACAGCCTTGTCACGCAGTCCCAAACCAAAATGGACCTCCATAGCAACATCGTCATCATCATCGTCATCCTCCTCCTCCTTCATCGTCATCAATATAAGACAAAATAGTCTCAAAGTCTGTGGCCTTTCATGCCCTGCTCTCATGGTGACCTCAGTTTCGATACCCCTCCACTTCCGTGCTTGGGGTGAGTCCTGTCAATGTCATCAGTGTCGGCAGATTCATGGGGGGCTGTTGTTTGAGGGACGTGGTGGCGGTCTCCACTCTGGGAGAGACGCTCACTCAGTCTGGCTGCGCGACTAAGCCATTATTGTCGTTAGTAGGGGGCTTAGTAGGTGGTGTCCTAAGTAAGTTAAAAAAGAACAGGCACCACTGAACACCACCGAAGTGACTCAGCAGCAGTGCAGGGTCTCCTCTGGTGTGTGGCCTCCAGGCGACCTAACATCGATGGTTCCCTGTGGACTGCCGATGCTGGAACTGCGACGGACGAACCCGGGTGTGGCCGTGTATGGGGGAATCAAATGAGCGGCGTGGGAGTAATGCCACTGAAACGGCGCAGATGATGGGGCAGCAAAAAAAAAAACAAAAAAAAAAACCAAAAAAACCAAAAAAACATCCTTTGTTTGGAAAGAAAAGTAATGTACTTGGGCTGTTTTGATTTCAAGATGAACGCGTGTCACACAATCAATATGCATATATATATATATATATATATATATATATATATATATATATATATATCGAGAGAGAGAGAGAGAGAGAGAGAGAGAGAGAGAGAGAGAGAGAGAATAACTACGCAACAACAGCGGATGAAAAGACAAAGGGCTCTGTTTTTGCATGGTAACTTCTTTATAAGCCCATGTCATACCACCCAGTGTCAGCCTCACGCTTGTGGATCTCTGTGACAAACGGCGCCGTGTGCAGGTTGCCCATCATACAGAAAGGATTGTCACTGACAGTGAAAGTTTACACGCATCATTATCGATCGTGTTTTTGCCTTCTGCACGACGGATCGAGGGTTTTTGAACTATGTTCATGTACGTGTCTCAGTGACAGAGACCATGTGAAGAATATCCGTGTTTTTTGCTTTCTGGATCACAGGCAGCATGTAAAAGAATTCACAGCCAGAAGGCAAATATATTGTTTTTTTCTTGTTGGTATTCCTCCATGTGTGTGTGTTTTCACACAACGGGTGTCCATATTATAATAGCGTGTGTGTGTGTGTGTGTGTGTGTGTGTGTGTGTGTGTGTGTGTGTGTGTGTGTGTGTGTGTGTGAGACAGAGAGAGACAGAGACAGAGAGAGACAGAGACAGACGAAAGAGGCAAAATAACTACGAAACAACAGCGGGTGAAAAGACAAAGGGCTCTGTTTTTGCATGGTAACTTCTTTATAATCCCATGTCATACCTGCCTAGTATCAGGCTCACTTTAGTTAGCCGATCCGAGCACACCAAACCGATATAATCATAATAATAAAAGTCTGTCATCTGACTTCATTCTCTCTCGCGCAGTATGTGCTGACTGCTGTTAATGCGCAACGTTGAATATTTGCCTCTTAACGAATGTCGCGGACGACATAATAGTTCCCCTGTTTTTTGTTTTCTTTTCCATTTACGGAGGGGTTCGAATCCGTCTCGTCCCCTCTTTCTTTTCTCATGGCATGCGAAGTTGGCAGAGGCTGGTGGGTCGCTGGATTATTTTAGAGGCGGGTGTGTTGCTGATGTGCGTGAACGATGTTTTTCATCGTGAGTGTTCCCCTTGGTGGCTGGGCGCTCAAGCGTGGAGAGAGATCATGTTGTTGTATCATGGTTTGTATGGTTCATGTATCGTGCAACTAAACACACAAAAAATATATAGGAAATTGAGTGAGCGGAGTTCTAGTACTTCCAATCCTCCTGGGCAGTTTTCCTATCTTCACTCGAAGGGAGTCAGTCCTTGGAGGAGGACGGTGATGGAACCAGCTCTTAGCGGCTGCTGTTCGTTCTACCCTCTGTAAACGACTTCATGTCCGCCAGATGGGACTGTGTTCTTCGTCTCTCTAGTTCTATGTAAGGACCCGTTCGTTCGTCTATAGAACACTGTGCGTTGGCCAGTGGGTGGTTTTTGTCCTTCAGTCCAGTCAGTGAGTCTTCACACTTGACAGCACCGTGGTCGGGGTTTCGTGTCTTCGAGGTGTTGGTGCCTCCGTTCAGTCGTGGTGCAACGTCACGTCGCTCTGGGTAGGAGCTTGTGTTCCAGACATGTTGTCTATGTACTGGTTTTCTTCGTCGTGTTTCGTTGTTTGTTACGTTAGTATTTACTGTCTCCTGTTTGATGTGAACTTACTTCAGTCATTTCTACAATGATTATTTATTGTGAAAGTTATGAGCCTGTGAAGGGGAGATGAGTTGTCATGTTTTGCTTAAATGTTATCTTTATACAATATGAGTGGAAATGTAAGGAGTAAATATTGAAATTTCAGAATTGGACAGGAGCTACATTTTCATGAAGTTGTCTGCCCAAGCGACAGTTGTTTCAATGGAAGGGGGGTAATATAAGATATCTTGCTTTTCACATGCTCAAGACAATTTTATTGGATATTTTAAGGTTTAAGGAGCGCGTCCAACTAGATGCCACGAGCTAACGTCGGGAGTAAATTCATGAAGGTGGAAAAACAATACTGATGTATATGGTAAATGATGATTTGTATCTATTACGTGTGAAACATTGGAAAGGAAGGGAGATAATTGTTGGTCTGTTTTTACAGCGTCGAAGCGGCGAGGCGTGCGGACAGATGCAGGCAACCATTGATAACGTCATTCACTTTCTTTAAAAAACAAAACAAAAAAAAACAACAAACAAAAACCACAAAAAAAACCAAAAAAAAACCAACAACAACACAACAACAACAACAACAAAAAACAAACAAAACAAACAAAAAACCCAAACAGACAACAACAAAAAACATAAAAAAACAACAACAAAAAAACAAACAAAACAACTAACTGTATGAATGTATGGGTTTTTTTTTAATATTTGGAAAATTTGATATTTCTTGAAATATCATTACTCATCAATGGTTTTGAGTTGCCAATGCGTCTTTCGATGCGCTCCTCGCTGGTTGCCGCCAGTTTGGTTGACATTTTATTTGTAACCTGGTGGTTCCAGACCACCCGCCTCTCTGTGCCGGTGACGAGTCACCGAGGGCTCTGCTGACATTCCGCACTGAGGGCCAGTCTTCAGGCCGCCAGCGTCAGCAACGGTTCTGTGTTCATGCGTTTGATGTTTACTTGTGAGGGGGTTAGGTGGCACGGGAGGGGTAGTACCTCTGGAGGGGGGGGGGGGGGCTTGTCACGCTCTTCCGGGAGTGGTTCGTCCGCTATTGGTCCACACCAGCACCAGCTCTCACCTATGGGTCCTAGAAACTGCTAGCATGCGGCAGCGCCCAACCCCCGGGTAACGGCTTTGACAGGCTGGCTAAACTAGGTGAGGGTAGCCGAAGGGTCTCAAACCCTCGGTGAGTTAAGGCTTTAAGAAACCTTCACGGTTCAACGGAGAGGAAGGTGGTTGCAGCAGATCACTGTGGGGTGCTGAGGGCAGGATGAGGCACATAGGACATCCTGGTCATCCACTGCATCCGTTTCCATCTCCAGTCGTCTTGACCTCGTTTTGCCACTGGATACAGACGGTCTCGGACAAGAGAGTGAGGTCGACGGTGCGCAACTCCTCCTCACTATAAACAAAGTCATCGCGCAAGTCATCAGTCATCCTTCATCCCATACCATCATTTTTCCCCAAGCCCTGTGGCGACAGGCGAGCGACGAAGCGACAGGTGTGGGTACACTGGCAGTCGTAGCCGCGGACCTGCACACAGGCGGCTCAGGCCACAGGGTCGTTTTTCACCGACTGGAGCAGCGGTGGAGATCGGCAGCCCCCTGAGCGACTGAGCAGCCCTCTTCAGGACAGCACTGCTCACCTCCATGGCATGAGGAAGGGGCTAGAAAACGTGCCCTAAACATTGCCTGCTTCACACCATCCTAGTCAGCATACCGCGGCTGACAGGGACCCTACTCAAGTGGTCGACACATAAAGGAAAGAAAGAAGAAAACAATTGACCATTGCCACATGGAACGTGCGTACGCTTCTGGACAGAGGCGACTCAGACAGACTACAGAGACGCACAGCGCTCATTGCGAGTGAACTAGCCAGGTACAACATCAACATCGCTGCCTTAATAAATCTTTCGTTCCTATTTTTCTATGAACCATTACTCCCCCTTGTTCCGAGATCCCTCCCATTCGCATATTCCCTTCATTCCTGGATTTAGAGAAGAGAAAGAAAGTATGAAGCAGGGTACTTATTTTGGAGGCTTACGGTAACGCGGCTCATTACAGTACACTAAGATTGTCATATACTGTTGTGTTCAGAATTGATGTGAGAAGTTGTCTGAGACCCTGTTGACACTATAGGGTGACATCTCTGGTGACACTCAGGTGTAAAACAGGTGACTTCGGGGTCAAACACAATGCATACAAGTACGTACGACATGCAGGACAGTGTTTAGCTTGAAGAGTGTGCACATCATGCAGGTACTCACCAAGTAGTGCCTCATATGTATCTAAGTGCCACACTGCTAGTCATATCCATGAAAAACTGTCACAATTGTCACTACTATTGTCTTTATCACATGAATGATTTGAACTTTGTCTCAAAGAGAATATTGCCTTTCACTACATTAGCAGTCACTGAGCCAGAATCAGATCATTATCTACACAATTCTTGATCAAAAACCATTCAGAAACGATACTCTCTAAATACGCATGTCCATGTCGCAATCATCACGTAATATTCCACACAAAGGTGACACGTGAGTGATATACCTTGAAACAGTCATGCCAGTTACTGCACAAGTATACACCACAATTTTCACACTTCTTACTTTTTTAACTTTTCATCACCCGCTATCTGTGCTTCTGTAGCAACAGCTAATTGCACTCTCTCCTTGTCATTCATTTGAAACAGATCGAAATCATTATCTGTTAGAGCGTTGTAAAACTCATCATCAGAAAACTGGTCACAGTCCGAACTTTCTACACATTCCGTTTCTCTGTGTCCGTGTGTCTACACAGCACATCGGCAAGAATGTAGCGGCGCCCACTTTCCCACGGCCTAGGGAGGGGAAGGGGGTGTCTGGCATCCATTCCACTCATGAACACTGCCCCGCTAGTGACCCGGTCAAGGATAGATGACGCGCACTGATGACGCGACTCGCGGGAAGTTCAAAGCGCTTACCGCGAGAACCGATTTTCCGGGCTGCAGGAAGGAAAGGGGGAATTCTCTGCTGCACGGTTTTCCGGCCTTCAGGAATGAAGGGTAAAAATCCTGTAAACCGGAAAACCGTGCTGCAGGGATGAAAGAGACCGTGAGACCAGACTGGCAGAAGAAGGCAAACTCTGTGAGCGAGGCGCAGGCTACACCTTCTTTTGGAGTGGTCGCGGACCTGAAGAGAGATGTGAGGCTGGAGTTGGCTTTGCAGTGAAGACAACCCTCGTTGGCAAGCTGGCTGGCCCCCCGAAAGGAGTGAACGATCGCCTGATGATGATGAAACTCCATTGTCAGTGCCTACGCGCCCACCATGACCAACCCGGATGAGATCAAGGACAAGTTCTACGAGGACCTGAACGCTGTCATCACCACTGTTCCCAACGCAGACAAGCTAATCATTCTTGGTGACTTTAACACGAGAGTTGGCTGTGACAGCACCTCCTGAGAAGGCGTGATTGGGAAGCATGGGGTTGGCAACTGTAACAGCAATGGTCAACTACTTCTCCAGACATGTGCTGAGCATGACCTTCTTATCACAAACACCGTCTTCTGCCTCCCTACCCGTAACAGGACGTCATGGATGCATCCTCGGTCTGGGCATTGAGAGATGGGCTGAACACTTTGACAGCGTACTGAACCGCTCTTCCACCATCAATGATGAAGCCATCGGCCAACTCCCCCAGGTGCCAGTCAGTGAGTCGTTGGATGCCATTCCAACTTTGGAGGAGACCCAGAAAGCTATCCGTCTGCTAACCAATGGCAAAGCCCCTGGTTCAGACTCCATCCCAGCTGAGGTCTACAAAGAAGGTGGTACGGCGCTGACTGAGAAGCTTCATCAGCTGTTCCAGCTCATCTGGCAGCATAAGGCAGTTCCACAGGACTTCAAAGACGCTTCCATCATACACCTGTACAAGCGCAAAGGAAATCGTCAGGCCTGTGACAACCATCGTGGAATATCCCTGCTGTCCGTCACAGGCAAGACTCTGGCCAGAGTGCTACTCAACCGTCTCATAGCGCACCTTGAGCAAGGTCTCCTACCAGAGAGCCAATGTGGCTTCCAGAAAGAATGCGGGACTATCGACATGGTGTTTGCTGCCACGCAGCTCCAGGAGAAGTGTCAGGAACAGAAAGCTGACCTCTACTCCACCTATGTCGATCTGACCAAGGCCTTCAATACTGTTAGCAGAGATGGCCTTTGGAGAATCATGGCGAAGTACGGATGTCCCAGAAAGTTCATCACCATCATACGGCAACTACACGATGGGATGCTGGCCCGAGTCCAAGACAACGGAGAGACTTCAGAACCATTCCCTGTCTCCAACGGAGTCAAGCAAGGGTGTGTTTTTGCCCCCACCCTGTTCAGTCTCATGTTTTCAGCTATGCTGACAGATGCCTTCAGAGATGCTGACATAGGCATTGGCATCAGGTACCGTACAGATGGCTCACTCTTCAACCTCAGGAGGCTTCAAGCAAAAACCAAGGTGAGGACAGACTCCGTCAACGACTTCATGTTTGCTGATGACTGTGCTCTCAACGCTGCCTCTGAAGCTGACATGCAACACAGCGTCGACAAGTTCTCTGCTGCCTGTGATAACTTTGGCCTCACAACCAGCACAAAGAAGACTGAGGTGATGCACCAGCCATCTCCAGGAAAGCCTTACGTTGAACCAAACATCTTCATCAACGGGCAACGACTGAACGCGTTGGACAAGTTCACATACCTGGGAAGTACACTCTCTTGCACAGTTGTCATCGATGACGAGGTGAATGCCAGACTCGCCAAAGCCAGTGCTGCCTTCGGCAGACTCCATAAGAACGTTTGGAGTAGGAGAGGCATCACCCTGGAGACGAAGCTCAAAGTATACAAGGCCATAGTTCTCACCACACTGCTCTATGGATGTGAATCATGGACGGTCTATAAACGCCACGCCAAAAAGTTGAACCACTTCCACACCACCAGCCTCAGAAAACTTCTCGGCATAAAGTGGCAAGAGAAGATCCCTGACACAGAGGTGCTCACTCGTGCAAACTTGCCCAGCATCTACACCATCTTGATGCAGGCCCAGCTGCACTGGGCAGGCCATGTAGTTCGCATGCCAGACCACCGGCTCCCCAAGAAACTGCTGTACAGCGAACTCCAACATGGCAAGCGCTCCCTTGGAGGCCAAAAGAAGCACTTCAAAGACACTCTGAAAGCTTCTCTGAAGGCCTTCAACATCAGCCACGACACATGGGAGCTGAATGCAATGGACAGACCAAAGTGGCGTTCAGCTGTCCACAAAGGCGCCAAATCTTGTGAGGCCAACAGAATCGCTGCAGCAGAGCAACACAGACAGGCCAGGAAAAGCAGTGCCAGCAAGTCCCTGACAGCCGCCACCATCCCCTGTACACACTGCGTCAGAAGCTTCCGGGTACGGATTGGCCTGACCAGTCATCTGCGCACTCACAGAGCCCAACCCAACCACCCCCAGGATGACTTAATGGTCCTCGTCGATCCCGACGGACGAACCACCATTTAGTTGTGAACAAACAAAAGAAAGATCATCTTGTGCTTCCAGTTTATTTTATTTTCCATAGTCTCTTGGACAGTTGTCATTCCTGACATTTCATTACACTTACCTGCAGAGAGAGAGAGAGAGAGTGAGAGAAAGTTGGACTAAAACAAACAAACAAAAAACAAAAACAAACTTACCTTTTTTGATATTGGTGAGTGAGGCTGAGATGCAGTGCCTCCAAGTGGACCTAATGGCTGGTTAGAATGACTGTGTGATCTCGCTTATCAGTGCTCTTGTGGTACTATGTGGAATGAATGACCAGTTGTTGTTGTTTTGTTTTTCTTTTCCATTTTGCTTTCTTCTTTACTATTTTTTTAATACACATCTACAGATGTACATAATTCATTAAATGCATTGATAATTTCATTTCTGTGTGGACTTGTTTGTGCTGTGGCGATTGTAGTGGGGTATTGTGGGGTGGGTGCACGTCCGCTTTAGCACGCGTGACAACGATGATGAGCAAAACTTTGCCCATTACCAGTACTGTTTAACCACTTTGCTCATTACTGATATATCTCTTTGGAGTCTGATTGCCCCAAATCGCCTTTGACTTCTTTAACTTCCAAAGTCCGCCAAAATGATACCTCTAGTTCCCTTCCTGTCCAAACGCCCCAAAACGCCCCACCTCTAGAGGTCCTGGTGTCCTAAGCCTGCTTTGGTGAGTGCAGCATGAGTTGAGATCAGAGACACGCTGACAGGCACTTGACGTGCACCTGAAGCCTTGACGTTATCGTTATGGTGTGCAGGGTGGTGTGCTCCACCTGGCCTGTCTGGTGATAATGCTGTGTTGACTCCCTCTCTCTTTGTCTGTTCCCTCTTTCATTTGAATTACATCTGTGTCTCTGCTTGGTGTGCTTTCTATCCAGGTATATGTATGTTTATGTACACAAATAATTAATGAATATAAATCAGCCAGATCAATCAACAAATACAAATAAATGATAGATATGACAAAAAGAATCATGGAATAACAGCGGAGGGTTAAATCAGCAGTTTGGTAACATTTCACACACACACACATGCACGGTCACACACACACACACACACACACACACACACACACACACATGCACGGTCACACACACCACCCATAAACACTCCATCACTGAAGACAGTCGTGCTATTCAGGTTGAATACCAATGGCACCAGATCGCCCCAGACTCCAAAAGTAGATCGCCCGTCGTCTGCAGACGCTGGATACTGTGACGACGAGCTGGGGCGTTTGGACGTCGAGGCCAAGGTGGCAAATCTGTAGCCAGAGCCCAAAAAGGTGATGGGTCAAAACTGTATACAAAAAAATGCTGAACTGTGTGTGAATAAAAAAAAGAAGAAGAAGGTTTTCAACTACTGGTTTGCTTGAGGTAAGGAGTTGGATTAGGCCTGTTTAACTAAAACAAATCTATGCATTATGTATACTTATCTTGGTGTTCACAATGTTTTAATTATTTATTTATTTCTTATTTTCTTAAGTTATCTGTGAAATTCTTCTGAAAAAAAAAGACAAAAAAGATGGGAATGACAGCCTCTGAAGCATGGCCAAGGTTGATGTGCATGAACATAACTGAATGTGCATTTTTTTCATGATTCTTTCTTTTAAGGATCGAAAGGATCGATATTGACAGCGTTTTCGGCACTGATATGGCCCTATGCAATCAGCTGAGCAATAAGTGATAATCATCATCATCATCATGAATTTTTTCTTCGCACTGGTGACGGTTGGGTCAAACATATTCACGGCTGCTCCATGGTTGCAAAACTCTTCACAGGACAGTACTTCCAACTGGCCAACGTCTGCACAAGCTACTCTTCTGAACAGCAGTATCAAGATGAGGGGACTTCGCAGTCCCCAGCAGAAACCATTTGAGTTGACGCTGGAAAAGGATGGCGATTTGTTAACGGCGACTATAGGTTATCTTAACGCTTCATGGTTCAGCACACGATCAGAATACACCAAGGGAAATGAAATGTTGACTTCGTCTGTGTACGTGATCAATCTGCACTGGATCAACAAAACACTGAACGCCTCACATCACAGTACGTATAAACCGGAACTGATGTCATCGAAACTGATGAAAGTGGTTTACACGTCATCGATGTCAGGTACGTCATTAGCGTAACTATGACTTTCTGTTTGATACCGCATATAATTATGTATCCTGTCATTCTTGTCTCAAGTCTCAATCTGACAGTGTGTTAGAGTGAAGTATTGACGTCATTACCACGTCTTCCTTTCAACTGTCAAGGCAAATTCTGAAGTTTGATGCTGCTGCCGTTAATGGTGATTTCCCGGTTGTCAGGCTTCTCTCTCCCCCCCCCCCCCCCCCCCCGGCTCCCGCTCCCTGTCACGACAGCTTCCTTTGCAGATGCTATTCGATCTGTTTGTGTCTTCTCACACCTGTACGTTGTCACTGAAAAATGATTGTTATAGAGTAACCATTGAAAACAGTCATGTGAGTAATAAAACTATTGTAAATAAAAGGAGAAATGCCGGGAGCAGAGACGGCCGCTATACGTCGCATTCATCAAAATGACCAAGGCCTTCAACCTTGTCAGCAGAAAAGGCCTCTTCACACTGTTACAGAAGAATGGATGTTCCCCAAGCTCCTGAGGATGATCACGTCTTTTCATGAAGACATGCAGGACACTGTTCAGCACGATGAATCTTCCTCTGACCCTTTTCCAATCAAGAGCGGGGTGACGCAAGGCTGTGTGCTGGCCCCAACACTCTTCGGCGTCTTCTTCTCACAACTGCTGTCCTGTGCCTTCAGCCAGTCGGAGGACGGAGTGTATCTCCACATCAGAAGCAATGGCAGTCTCTTCAACCTGGACTGCCTTCGTGCTAAAACCAAAGTGCCACAGGTTCTCATACGTGAGATGCTTTTCGCAGGCAACACAGCTCTAACAGCTCACTCAGGAGGCACTCCAGCGACTCATCAACCGCTTCACCCAAACATACAGAGAGTTTGGCTTGACAATTAGCCTAAAGAAGACTAACGTCATGGGCCAGGACATGAGCAGCACGCCAAGCATCTCCACTGGTGACTTCACACTCGAGGTCGTCGAGGACTTCACATACCTCGACTCCACCATCTCCAGTAGCCTCTCCCTGGACGCCGAACTCAACAAGCGCATTGGCAAAGCAGCTACAGCCATGGCCCACCTGGCAAAGAGGGTTTGGGACAATCCCATGTTGACCATCAACACCAAGATGCAGATGTACCAAGCCTGTGTGCTCAGCACTCAGCTGTACGGCAGCAAGACATGGACCCTCTAAAAGAACGCAGACTCACCTTTCACCTGTGCAACCTCAGAAGAATTCTGGGCATTACGTGGCAAGACCGTGTACCAAACATGAACGTCCTTGACCAGGCAGGCATCTCCAGCATGTTTGCAATCCTGACCTGGCGCCGTCTGCGGTGGCTCGGCCACGTCAGACGAATGGATGATGGGCAAATCCCCAAGGACATCCTTTATGGCGAGCTTGCTACTGGTTCCAGATCTGCAGGAAGACCTGTCCTACCCTACAGGGACGTCTGCAAATGAGACATGAGGGCAGGCGACATGGACCCAGCAGGTTGGGAGATGGTGGCTGAAGAGCACTGGGAAGAGAGCGCAGACGGCAGAGAGCAGAATCTGTACCTTCTAAGCGAGGCACGACTTTCACTTGCGACAAATGCAACAGAGCCTGCCAATCCAGAATCGGACTGTACAGCCACAGCAGGCACTGCAACTCAACAACTTGACTGAACCAGACACAGAGTTCCATTGTCTCCCGAGACAGACGGACGCCAACAGTATAACGGTAAATAAAATCTTCCATTACAAAGTACATGATAATTAAAGTAATATGTTTTACTGAAGTGAGTTATGAAAACATTGTGTGTGTGTGTGTGTGTGTGTGTGTGTGTGTGTGTGTGTGTGTGCTAGGCTACATCCAGCTACCGGGACTGAACGATAGCAAAGATATATCAATGACAACTGAAGAAACCATTGAAATACAGATTCCCGTTGATTATGTCCTTATGGTGAGTACTATCAAAATCAAAAACCCCGGCAAAAGTCGTGGTGGAATTAAGTGCCTCCGTGATGTTATCCTTATCACTGGAAAGGCATTTATTGCTGAGACTGACAAACACGACAACAGCACAGCAACGGCTTTTGAAAGAAATCAGATTAAAGCCAAGAGGAATGCCAAGAACATGACATGGACATTGGATGGTCGTCACCACTACCCACCTGCACTCTTTTCTGAAGGGTCTGTAACTGTGCACTTCTTCAGTGAGGACTGTGAAGTGTGGCATTACTCACAGTTTAGGATTTTCTTCACGTTCCACCATCGTTCAACACATCCTGAGCAGCTGGCTGATAGACTGTGGAACTGTTCCGTGCCTCACTGGCCTGACTTTCAGACACACTTTCCCTGTAATCTGGAGAAGAATTGTGCTGAGGGCCAGGACGAGCTGCACTGTCCGTACACAACCTCTCAGTGTGGTCCTGACTTCGTCACGGCTGGAAACAGCTGTTTTCAGTTCACATTTCTTTATCATCACAGCACGTGGAGAAAACTATCGGAATCATGTGACAGTCGTGGGATGCATCTGGCGAGTTTTAATACAGAGGAAGAGTGGAGGGATATTCTGAGCTTTTTGACGCATGTTTCTTCAGACGTGTTTCAGTCTTTCGGCATTGGCCTTTCTTCCGCAGTTGACGGGTTACCAGAAATGTAAGTATTGTGTGTGTGTGGAGGGGGCGTGGGGGTGGGGGTGGGGGGTGGATGGAGTGGGGTAAGTGGGGGGAGGGGTAAGTGCGTGTGTGCGTGTGTGTGTGAGTGTCTATGCATGCTGTGTGGCTATATCTGTGTGTCTGCGTATTTGTTTGTTGTTTAAATTAGGGCTATGGTCTTTTCACCCTAGGTGGTGTTAGATATGAAGACCCTAGGCATCAAACTCAGTTACGTAGAAAACTGTAGCCTCCGAACGATCATCCTGCAGGTAGACAGTGCAGAAAGGCCTCTTCAACAAAAAAAAAAAAAAAAGTCTATTAAAAAGAACTGTGGTATTCAATATACTACTATGGAAGTTGAAGCTGTGACACATGCTCTCCAGTGGCTGCCATATATTCATTCGCCTGGAAATCACCATGCCATGTATACCTGTATACTGTATTTGCTGTTTGCAGATACTCTTCCTTGCTTCGCTGGTCTGATTCCAGTGTAGCATTTTACAGTCACTTCTCCATCCGACTAACGGGGGCTCCTCAATGCTATTTCCTCGGCACGTATAGTGTTATTGCCTTTTTTGAAGCTCATTGCGACCGATCTCGAGAATACACAGGATATATATGTGAGGTAAAAAGCGACACCGACATCTACAGACCGCCGGCCTTAATCAGCAACACCTCAGTGGATCGTTGCCATGGGACACTGTACTCCTGTGGCAGTGCTCTGACGCCCTTGTTCCTGTGCTCCAACGACATTGATCGTGTGCCGTACGCTGTTGTGTGTGACTATCGCCATGACTGCAGTGATCACAGTGATGAAGACTTTTGTTTCTTCCCTCCTTGTGGACCTGATGAATTTCAATGCGGTAACAAACAGGTGTGGAGACAGTGTGAAAGCATAGTCCATTAATAAGATAATAAGGTGATATGAAAACAGATAACTGTTTAATTAGATGCCAGTTTGATTTCACAAACAAACGTTTTTGTCAGCTACAATTAAATAAAAAAAATATATATAGAAAAAAATCGTGCATGAAAATAAATCACGGATGCACATATCTTTCACAGATACATATAACTTTGTCCTTTGACTAAAAAACAACTGCCGGTTAAGAGTAAAATGAAGAATAACAGAAGAAGAAGAAAAACTAACATGAATAACACAATACTGTTTAACCTACCTGACAGACACACTCTCTCTCTCTCTCTCTCTCTCTCTCTCTCTCTCTCTCTCTCTCTCTTTCTCTGTTGTTGTTGTTATTGTTGTCACAAGGACAGATTGGAAGACTGGGCGATGCCTAAAATCTTTATCCTTGAGTAATAAAGTTTTTGAATCTCTCTCTCTCTCTCTCTCTCTCTCTCTCTCTCTCTCTCTCTCTCTCCAGCGAAATCTACCTTTGAAGTTGCTGTCGGATATGAACATGTTATTCATACAAGGAAAGCTGCCTTTTAAATATTGAAAACCTAAAAGAAAATTTAAAATCGCCATTTTATCTCTTCAAATGTTTTTCAAGTTCTTAGTGCTTACGTTGCTCCTTTGTATGTTGTATGTTTCTGAGCTAAGGAATTTGAAACAACGAGAATCTACCGAAAATATCCATCAACAAGATCGTAAATCATTGCCAAACGTCCCCTCTGTTTCTCCAAATGATGTGATTGTAATATACAGTGTACCAGGACGAATCCCATTCTATATCAATCGAGCCGCCATGCGTTTTCAATTTTGGCTTCGGCTTCATAACGGTAGTTGTATGTCAGAAAAGCCTTTGACATGCTGTATGATTTGCAAAACAGAAATAACAACGTACCAAATTCGGATAGTTTGAATTTAAAGGGAAGCCAGTGACCAGAAACGTTTCATTCACAAATTTAAAGAAAGCCTAGAAATTGCTTTTGTCAACGCTTGCATTCGCGTGTGTCAGTAAGCAAACGTTAGAATTATACCATTCGTTAAACCTGCCTTTGAATGTGAAAAATACTTTGACTGCACTGATAACAATTGCTAATTGAAAAACAGTTGTTGCACGTTTTACAATGGGTGTTTCGTTACTGAATAACAGCACATGCCGCTTTTCCCCACTTGTTCAAGTGGTTTGCTGACTGAAGATGAAATCCATGTAATGTTTGAATGCCCAGACTACGGCGACCCCAGGTTGAAATATAGCATAGTAATTAGAGACATACCTGACACGGCGTCTGCAGTGTGCAAATATGACGAATGGGGTTTTTGACACACTGTAGGGAAACGTTTGAATATAATAACATTAATCATTACACTTTTAAGTGGTGAATATTATATGTGTATAAAAAAAACTGGCAGCATATTGTATTTTTATCACCTTATTTGGTGTCTTCATCACGATGATCTGTAACTGATAAAGACAGAACGAAATTTCCTTATTTAGGTTTTGATTATGCGCATCACAGGTGTATACGCGAAGAAATAATTTTGTTTCTGTTCTTGTTCTCTTTCACAATCACTCCTGTTCTTTGTGCTTTTCTAAGAGTTCAGAGCAAACTACTGTGAATCTTTTCAATTTACTTTTGTTAATGAATACAAGGACATTTAGTTTGCATTTTAAACAACAGGCCATAATGAAATTACTCCTTTTCTTTGATAAAGAAGTTTTACTTCTTATTTCGGCTTCGGTTTCAGTTTCGATTTCGATTTGTATTCCTCTCTCTGCCTCTCTCTCTGTTTGGGGACGGGGTGAAGTATAGGTAGGTTTGTGTATCTACTTATAGTGTGTTTCAGTGTGTTCCCGGCAGCTGGGCATATGATGGAAAGTATGACTGTTTTACATTCTCAGACGAAACAGTGAAACATGGACAGGGTCAATCACCGCCTTCGTATATATCACACTTCATGGAACCTCGGGGCGTTATGACGTTTGACAAGGGTCGCAATGTTTTCAAAGTGACTGCCGCCCCAGTGGGATCTCCAGGGTTCGTGTGCCCAGATACACACTTTCAGTGTGACAGCATCAACTACTGTTTACCTGTCTACATGAGGTGTAATCAGGTCTACGACTGTACGGGTCACGAGGATGAAGTGAGCTGCCAAACATACACATGTCCTGGCTTCTACCGATGCAAGGCATCCAAGATCTGTCTGCACGTCTCTCATCTTTGTGACGGCGTGATGCAGTGTCCAAATAAGGAAGACGAACACTATTGTAATAGTCACTGTCCAGACAGCTGTTCATGTTGTGGGTCTTCATTCACGTGTGTCAGGAAAATACCTTCTGACTTGTCATACAAGTATCTGCTTCGTTACCTAGACGCCAGGGGTTCTGGGATGAATTTAGCCGATGTTGCAGATTTCCATCTGATAACGTTGTATAACATAGCTAATTCTAATATTTCAGTTTTAGATGAAGTATTCCTTCCAAACATATTGTATCTAGATTTTGCTAGCAACAGGGTCCTGTTTTTCCCGATAAAGGTGATTAAGTTGATGCCCAGATTACGGGTGTTGATAGCAAAGGATAACCCAATAGCATTAATGTGTTCTGGGGAGCTTCCTCAAACTTATTCCAAGCTGCAAACTCTGGATCTGTCTCGCATATCACGGTACAGCATCGACAGGTGTACGTTTGATATCTTTCCAAAGCTACAGCATCTCAGTATATCTGGAAATGATACTGTATATATGCATGAAGAAGCATTCAAAACAAATACAAAACTTAAAACCATTGATTTAAGAAACAGTTCATTGAGACAGTTGCCGCCTGATATATTTCACAGACTGACCTCATTACAATCAGTGCATGTAGACAACTCCAGACTCTGTTGTCCTCTGCTGCTTCCAGCAGGCTTCAACCCCATGAACTGTCATTCATCCGTTGACTCTGTGGTACCCTGCCGTCATCTCATTCCTTCACCAACGTTCCGTGTTGCTGTGGTCACATTCATGGTCCTTGACTTTATCGGCAGTTCCGTTTTGGCCTTTTATCATCTGCGATACGTCATAAACAGAACAAAGCATGTGTTCTTTGTGCTGATGTTACATGTACATATGGCAGATGTACTCAGTGGTGTGTATTTACTAATGCTCACAATAGCTGATAACTTGTATCGAGGACATTATGCACTGAAGGACAGAGAGTGGAGGAACAGTATGGGTTGTGCAGTTGCAGGGATATGTTTTACTGTCAGCAGTTTTGTGTCCACAGCTGTACTGACAATAATCACTGTGCATTGTGTGGGTTCTTTTTGTGTTTCACCAAACTCAGCTGGTTTTGGAAAGTTGTCTGCGAATGTGTCCTGTTTGTTGGCATGGTGTTTTGGATTTGTTTACAGTGTGCTGCCTTCATTGCCGTCATTCTCACATTGGGATTTCTATCAACAGTCTGCATTGTGCACACCTGTTGTTATGTCTTGGAACGAAGACAAAGGTCTCTACGTGGCCATCAGCTCTGTGGTCATCTTTTCTTTGTCAGTTGTTGGCGTCATCGGACATATCATCACTGGCGTATTTGCGCAGAGATTTTTTATTGTGCCAAAATGGAATGACGTTAACAGCACAGGAACTGGGTGTTTTTCAGATATGCGATACAACCACATTTCACACAGTGTTTGCTCTTTAGTAATTCTAGCTACACACTTTGGTACTTTTGGAAAGAAAACCCTATATCATACTGCATTGATATTATTCGCATCCACATGTAAATCTACTTGTAACCCAATCCTTTACGTAATAAGTCGAACATTACGAAAGAAACGTGCACAAAGACAAGCTAGAATAAAACACCTGTTGACGATGCACCTGAAGAAGCAGGATAGACAAGCAGACACTTCAAGGGAAGATACTATTTACACTGAAGCAGAAGCGTGGAATATCTTCCAGTTGTGGATGGAGAAAGGGTTACTATCTGTGCCCAAGGTTACGAGCATCATGCAACACTGAATATCAGATAGTATATGACTTGATATGCATTATAAGGTATAACGTCAGGTAAAATATGTAAAATGAACCATATCATGTAATGAAAAAAACAACAACAAACAAACCCCAAAACAAAGCGGAAAGCAAAACTCAAAGAGAAAAGCCAAATGGAAGATAGTTACATTTCAGAACAAATAATATTTTTGCTGATCATCAGAAATGAGTGTGTTCCGAAGCAATACATCAAAGCGTGATGACCATTTGCTACACAATCAATATACAACTATTTAGGAGAATCATGCGTATTTCTGACATTCATGGCTGTGAGATAAGGATGTATTTTATGATAGAGACAACACGGCAGTTGGAACCAATTTTGTGCATAATAATAAACTCAGAGTCCTGTGTTGAGTGTGCAATGAGTTGCCAAAGAAAAAAAGATGATCAATCATGCATGGGGCTGTACAAACACAGTGCTGTTGAATAAGTACGGTTTCGTCATATCAACCTATTATTTACCAGTTCAGTGCCAGAGAATTTAAAAAAGAAAAAAGAAAAAAAGTGCTCTCCCCTTGCCACGGAATTTTGAGGATTCAGGGGTAATAAATCACAAAAAATATAGCACCAAAGCTATGGGCGATACAGGGAGAAAGTAAACGTTTTTGTGAAAAAAATTAGTGTAGATTCTGCTTCTGGGCTTTTTCCCAAATAATGTTGATTGTAGATAACTGTTCAGGCATGTAAAGTCAAGATGATAATTTTTGTGCAACAAAAAAGTCTATTTCCACCTCTACATAATGACATCCATAAAGAAAAGAAACAAAATACAGCTAGAAATAGCATGCCTATTGTCAGATTATACTAGCAGAAGAAATTAAAACAGGCTATAAGTTTATAAAAGAAACAAATCACAGCACGTGCAGACATGTAAGTAAATCACTGTCCCAACAATGACAAAGGTGGGTAAAGTCAACGTAAAAGATCAACCATGATCTCAGAAACCGAGGTGGCAAGGTTCTTGACAGCAAAGATGTTTGCAAGTGAGGGGGTGAAGTTCTTTGTGACATTCACTCTTTTCAAGTTGTATGTGGGATGATTAAAGTGTCTGCTGTGCATCCAGCTTGCCACCTCTTCAAACAAGTCATCTGTCTGATTCAGCGAAAAAAAGCGTTAAAAACAAAAAGCACGTGTTTCACGTCCAATTTAGGTTCAACCCTGCCTTTTGTGAAAAGTGGAGCATTGGCAGTTGTTGATTTCCTACAGTTTGCATTGAACTGTGAGAAAACGTGTTGCCAAAAGCCACGCCCCCTTGATGACCTCTGGCTGACATTCGACCGATCATCTTACATCACTTATCTCCCTCTCCCTACCCCTTCTTCCAACGGTTGCTGCACGTATTCCGTCAGTCATAGCCACTTGTTAAAAAATGATGTTTGATTAGATGGACAGACTGAATTACCATCAAAAGCGCTGTCAGTTTCATCACTGTCATTGTCAATCACCTTCGTTTTCAAACCAATCATCAGACAAGAGAGATCCTTCTCCATCGTGAAAACTGTCCACAACCACAAGCAGAGCTTGCAGAATTGTGTAAATCTGCTGACTGTGACTATTTGCTTTACTGGACACAGTTTTCAATGCCTTTTTTTGCACATGATGCAACCTCCTTTTCCACGCGCGTATCATGTGGTAGGTTAGCAAATTATTATCGAGTAGAAAGGGGTCTTTTACCTGATGTATGTTCATTTAAGTAGTATTTTCATAATTCAGACACATCAAACTAACTGTTCAGAGTATTTTTATGTGAATTGAACCAAACTCAAGTGAAGGAAAAATCGGAACATATGCAGGACGTTAGTGGACGTCTTATAGGCACTATGGCAACACTTTTTGTAGGACACCAGCTGACGTCTTATATGGTTAACAGAAACGGGAAACAAACATTGCCAAAGTGCATTGCTTGATTGAAGAAACTGAAACCGTGAGTCCTTGATATATTGTTTGTTTTGTGCTTTGTGTGTTGTTCTTATACATAGCTGCTGTATTTCCTTTTGACAAGAGAGTGGTAAATGGTACAATGGCCAAAATGTAGCTTGCTGACGGCTGTGTCCTTCTAGTGCTTTCATGACGGTGTGATGACTGTCCAGTTCAAAGGTACACTTCATTCAATTGATCAGTATCAAAAGAGAAACTTTTTCCTGCTACTGTTGCTGCTGCCGATGACGACTACGACGACAACAACAATGATAATGGTAATGATGATAATGATGATTATAATAATAATGATGATAATGATAATAATAATGACAACAAAAACACTACTACTTACTTACTTACTTACTTACTCATCTCCGGAGTCAAACATGGCACAAAGGGCAGGGGCCAGGTCTCTCCATCTTCCTGTATCAGCTGCCGTCTGTTCAGGTTTTTCAGGTCGTTAATGTCTGCCGCTCTTCCTTCAGACTGGAATGTTCTTTTGAGGGTTGGTTTTTGGTCTCCCTCATCTTGTTTGCCACACCAGCCTCCAGAATGCCTCTGGTTGTCTTTTAATGTCCATTCTGGATACATTTCTATCTTTTCTTTCTGATGACGTTTGATATGAAAGACTATTGAACAATTTCTCTTACATTTTTGTTGGTTTAAAACTCCCCCTATCTAGTGCCCAGAATATTTGCAAGGCACTTGTTTTTAAAGGCACTCTACGTATTTTCCAAGGCTTTCATGCAGCACCAACTTTGAGATACGTGCGTCAGGATCGTGAGCACACTGGACTTGGAAAGAATTAGCTTTGTTCTTTGACTGATGTTTTTGTTTTTCCAGATGTTGTTTAGGAAACTGAATGCGACAGCGGTTTTTGCTGTTTCAGTTTTGACTTCCCTGATGGTGTTTCCATGTGCTGACACTATATTTCTGGAATATTCAAACTCCTCTACTTTTACCAGGTCTTCCCCACTGAATTTAACTATCATTCCTCATGTATTCAAACTCATTAATTAGGATTTTGATGTGATGAGTCCCACTGTGTCAGCAGCCCTGCTAGATGCATCTGTTAGTTACATTGGTTGTCATATGAGTGACGATCAGGTCAGGTCAGGGGCATAGTCCTTGCTACTGGTACCATGTAACCCAGTACTACCTGCTGCATGTCAAGTCTCCCAACGATGGACCAGGTGGAGGAGGAAACCTTTCCCAACGGCTGTGAAGGCGGAAGAGGATGACCAAAGGGCAGGGGGAGCTCTTATCCTTGGCTGAAAGTCCCCCTAGGAGACAGAGCTCCAAAGAAAAAACCTGCACCTGCCGAGGCTGTCCTACACGTGGAAGTATCTGCACCTGTGGGACTATGAGCGTCGGTAGGCGAGAGAGTGGGGAAGGGACTGCACAACTCCTCCTCACTAAAAAAGTCACCTGTGCTGGTCAGGCAACCAGGCTAATGTCGGAACGACGAACCAGCCTTTCAACACCCAGCTTTCCCAAGCCCTGCGGCGATGGAGAAGTGGTAATTGGGACAGGCAGAGGATGCTGCTGGCAGATCCTAATCACTACTCTGCACACAGGCGGCTGTGGGGTGATGGTCGTCCGCCGTAGACTGGGGCAGATGCGGCGCCCGTATCACCCCACAGTGTCAGAGCAGCCCTTTTTAGGGACAGCACTGCTCTCCCCACATGGGGAAGGGGAGATAAAAGGATCCCAAAACAAAGCCTGCCTCACCTAGTACCTAGTAGGAAACCGCACCTACTTGGACATCCAACAACAGTGGTCGAAAACAAAAGAAAAGAACCAGGAGTCATGCTCTGACTCTGGGGGCCTGGAATGTTCGCACCCTCTTAGACAGATACGACAGACCAGAAAGATGCACAGCACTCATTGCTAAAATGCTTGATCGCTACCAGGTGGACATAGCAGCCCTGAGCGAAACCAGGTTTGCGGGTGAAACCCAGCTGGAGGAAGTTGGAGGGGGCTACACCTTCTACTGCACTGGGAAGCCAGATGGCACCCCAAGAACCTCAGGCGTGGGCTTTGCCTTACGAACGAAACTTGCACAACAGCTTGACAGCCTTCGACGTGGGATAAATGACAGGCTGATAACCCTGCGTCTGAAGCTGTCCAAGGATCGCTTTGCCACAGTCATCAGCTGCTATGCCCCGACAATGACCAAGCCAAGCTTTCTACGAGGAGTTCAGCCGCACCATTTCAGCGGTAAACAGAAAGGACAGGCTGATCATCCTTGGGGATTTCAATGCCCGCGTCGGCGTGGACTTCTCCTCGTGGCCAAAATTCCTAGGACAACACGGCACTGGCAAGTGCAACTCCAACAGAATGCTTTTGCTCTCGCTCTGTGCGCAGCATGAGCTGACCATCACCAACAACCTCTTCCAACAAGCGGACAAGTACAAGAACACATGGATGCACCCCCGCTCCAAGCAATGGCACATGCTGGACTATGTGATTGCCCAGCAGGGGGACAGAGGTGATGCTTCCATTACACGCTGCATGAGAGGAGCAGTCTGTTGGTCGGACCATCGCCTTGTACGCAGCAAGATAAACATCAGACTTGCATGCAAGCTTCAACCAGCCAGGAAGAAACCCCCTAGGAAGCTGAACATCCACCGCCTCCCTATCACCAAGGACGTGCTGCAGCAGCAAATCCAAGCAGCTCTCCAAGAAATTCCTGCATCAGCTGATGTAGAAGAGGTATGGAGCACCTTCAGAGATGCTGTGTATACAGCAGTAGCTGACACACTCGGCTTTATACAGAGGAGCCACAAAGACTGGTTTGACGAGAATAACTCTGGAATCTCCAAGCTCCTGAACACACTGCATATACGGCATTAGGATCAGATTTCCGATAAAGACTGCCAGAGGAAGGAGAACCAGTTCTTGCAAACCAAGCAACTCGTACAGAAGAGGCTGCGTGAGATGAAGAACACCTGGTGGGAGAGAAAGTCCGAAGAGCTTCAGTCCGCTGCTGATGCTCATGACATGAAGACCTTCCATAATGGTCTCCAAGCTGTGTATGGGCCGAGAGTCACAGGATCAACTCCTGTCTGAGCCTTGGACCAGACCACCCTCCTGACAGACAAGAAAGACATCCTTGCCCACTGGGCAGAGCACTTCAACACCCTCCTCAACAGGGACTCGTCCGTATCTGACGAGGCAATTGCAGCCCTCCCACAGCTACCAGTCAATGACTCGCTAGCTGTCCCTCCCACCAAAGTCGAGACCCAGAAGGCCCTGAAGCTGACAACGTCAGGAAAAGCACCAGGAGTGGATGGAATCCAGGATGACATCTACAAGTATGGAGGCGAGGTGCTGACAGACAAGCTGACCGCCCTGTTCCAGTCTATCTGGGAGAGAGGGGAGGTCCCCCAGGATTTCAGGGATGCTTCTATTGTCCACATTTACAAACGGAAGGGAGACAAAACACCGTGGAATCTCTCTCCTCTGCATCGCCAGCACGATCTTCGCCCACATCATACTGAACAGAATGGTTGACCATGTCTCCAACACAGTCATCCCTGAAATACAGTGTGGCTTCCGCTCAGGCAGGGGAACATATGAATTGGTGTTTGCCGTACGCCAGATGTAAGAGAAGTGCCGTGAGCTGAACAAGGAGCTCCACATGGTCTTTGTAGACCTGACTAAGGCCTTCGACACAATGAACCGCCATGGTCTGTGGAAGATCCTCCTAAAGTTCGGCTGCCCAGAAGCCTAATCCAGCTGATTGCATCATTCCATGATGGTATGCAGGCGAGAGTACAGGAAAATACTGACATGTCGGATCCGTTCCCTTTGGTAAATGGAGTGAAGCAGGGCTGCGTCCTGGCACCCACACTGTTATCCATTCTGTTCTCTGCCATGCTGATTGACGCCTTCCAAGACTGTGAACGGGGCATCTACATTCAGTTTCGCACAGATGACAAACTTTTCAACTTGCGGCGACTCCACACCAGGTCCAGGGTGTTTGAGGCACTGATGAGAGAGTTCCTCTTTGCTGATGACTGCATGCTTGCTGCACACACCCATGAGGACATGCAGTTCTTTATGGACAGATTCTCAACCTCCTGCAGGCGCTTTGGACTCACTATCAGCCTCAGCAAGACTGAGTCCATGTACCAACCAGCTAGCTCACAGAACGCCAGTGCCTCCCCCCCCCCCCCCCCCACCTATAATCAAGATCAATGACACAGAGATCAAGTCAGTCGACAAGTTTTGCTACCTGGACAGCACCCTATGCAGCAATGGAGCCCTTGATGCAGAAGTGACACTGCGTATCGCCAAGGCCAGCTCCGCCTTTGGCAGACTCAACAACAGGCTGTGGAACAACAAAGGCATCAGTCTCAGCACCATGATGAAAACCTACAGAGCTGTTGTGCTGACCACCTTGTTGTACTGCTGTTAAACATGGACGATGTATCGCCGTCACATTCAACAACTTGAGCAGTTTCACCAGAGATGCCTACGAAAGATCGTCGGCATAAAGTGGCAAGACAGGGCCTCCAACCTCCAGGTCCTAGAGAGGAGCGGCCTGCCCAGCATCGAAAGCCTGCTGATCCAGTGCCAGTTATGCTGGACAGGACACGTTGTCCGCATGACACATAGCAGGATCCCGAAGATGCTTTTGTATGGCCAGCTGAAGGAAGGCCACTGTGAACTTGGAAGACCCTGCAAGCGCTTCAAGGACACCTTGAAGACAAACCTCAAAGCCTGTGACAACGACATCGCTTCCTGGGAAACTGATGCCCTTGACCGCTGTCGCCTGAGGATGCTGTGCTCTAGTGGCATAAAGACGTTTGAAAACAAGAGAACGCTGGCCATTAAGGAGAAGCGTGAGCGAAGGAAGCAGGGCTCAACTTCTGGAGATGTTTTCCCTTGCAACACCTGTGGGAAGTGCTGCACATCCAGAATCGGCCTCTTCTCCCATATGAGGACACACTCTGACAGATAAGCCTGCCTGCCTACTCATCCGTCGGACCGACGGGAGACTCCATCACATATGAGTGACAGAGTAAGGCGAGGTCGTCCGCAAAGTCCAAATCCTGGAGAGTTGTTGCCTCAAATCACCTGATGCCACTGTTGTGATGCGTACATTTGCTCAGTATCCAGTCTGTGGTGAGGACCAACAGAAATGGAGAGATGTTACATCCATGCTTGACACCTGTGTTGGTAGCAAATCTTTCTGAGCAGCCATTGTTCATCAGCATGGAACGTTTTGAATCCTCATAGAGATCATTGATAATGTTGATGAATTTGCTGGCTATTCCGTGTTCTGCTGCAACATTCCACAAGGTTTACCTATGTGTGGCATCAAAGGCCTTCCTCAATTGACAAAGTTGATTTCGAAGTGATCTGCCTTTCTATGCTCTCTTCTACGCTGATTTTTAAAGTAATGATCTTGTATTGTCTCTCATTTCCTTTAGTAACATTTTATCAAAGACTTTATCAGCTACTGGTGGAAGGGTAATACTCCATTTATTACAATCTGACAGGTCTCTTTTCTATAGTAGTTTGATCATTACCCCTTGTTTCCATTCCTCAGGGACTTCAGTGTTATTTTTATGCCGCTGTCTTCTGGTTGGCGTCATATTGTGTGTGTATATATGTGTTATGTCTAACTGTGCCAGTCGTATTGTGTGTGTGTATATATGTGGAGGAGGAATTTTGTTTAATGTCCCGTCACACAAATCGGTGACTGAAGACATTTTGTTAAAGTATTTATGAATACATTTGAGTATTATCGGTTAGAAGGGGTGGGAGATGTGAATGAATGGAGGGTTGGGGAAACTGGGCAAATGAGGGTGAAATGCGGGTGAAATTTGAAAAAAAAAGAAAAAAATTCTAAATACAATTACAGGAAATTGCTTAAAGGACTTTGTAAAAGAGAAGTCGTTAAACTGACGAGCGAAACAACCGATAATGAATACAAAAAGTCAAAATATCAACGTTCTCAGTCACTTGTGAAGACACACTTTCGTGTACATAAGGCTTCATCAAGCTACAGTCAAAAATTATATGCTCAATTGTCAGGTTACTAAAGCATATGCACTTGACATTAGAACAATATTTGGTCCGTAATGAATTTGATAATAGTCTGAGAGCTAAACTCAGAATTGGTCTGCGAATCGGACCAAAGTCTGAGAGAGTCAACTGACGAGGTTTTAGACTTGAATTCAAGCACCTATAAAAGTCTCTTTCTAGTATATTGCTTATTTCCTTGTATGACAATGGGCAATATATTTTTATACTATCTATATGATTTTTTGCTCCCCTTTTTGCTGCCCTGTCTGCTTGGTCGTTATAAAGGAATCCAGTGTGGGATGGTATCCACCAAAAATCAACATTTGTACCCTTCACAAATAGGGAGTGCAATAAATACCTAATTTCAAACAATAAATCTTCTCTTTGATTATTCTCAAAAAGGAGCAAACTTTTTAAAACAGATCGAGAATCAACACAAAAAAGGATATTACTTACTATGATTGGTATATCAACAATATGATTTAAAGCCATAAGGATGGCCACCAATTCAGCTGTAAAAATTGGGCGTCCTTTACCTAAATAATATGATTTTTCTGTTATTAGGTCAAGAATGACAAAAGCAGATCCTGCACTGTTATCACCCAGGACCGAGCCATCAGTGTAAACTTTTAAATGATAATCAAAAGTTTTTCTTATAGGCTTCTGAGGTCTTAGTATGCACAGGTACCCCTAAAGCCAGTTTCACAGCTTTACTGTCAATTATTCGCAGCTTCTTTAGAAACGTCGGCAGAGCAAAAAAGAAAATTTCTAGACCGTAGGACAATCTTGATCTTACAAGAGATGTCGCGAAATGTAAAAGAATTTTGGAGTCTTGTCCCCAAGGAGAGTGACTTACAATTTCTTTTTTAAGAAATTTAAACTTTTAACTGCTTTAGTCACCATTGAATCAATGTGTTTCTTCCAGTTTAGTTTTGAAGTAAATAGGATCCCAAGAAATTTTATTCCGACTTGAAAAATATTTCACGTCCTTCAAAAAAAAAAAAAAAAAAAAAAAAAAAAAAAAAAGTGGTAGTTTGCTGGGATTATAACCATTATTAAAGAGGATCGAATGTTTTGGTTTTTTTTTCTACAGAAAACGCAAAACCATTAGAGTGCATATAACTACTCAGTCTATCAAGTTCACCCTGAAAATGTTTCTGTGCATAATTGATGTAATGTAGGCTTGTCCTTTTCCTCAAAGATGTCTGAATCCATATCGCAATATCATCAGCATATTGAGCCAGCTTGGTAGATGATAAAAAAACATGTGTGTAAATCATAAAGCATAATGTTGAACAACAATGGAGAAATAATGGAACCTTGCGGGATTCCCTTGTTTATAGGCCTAGAGGTTGATAAAGTTACTCCCACTTTTGCCACTATATATCTCCCACTTAAAAAGGATTTAACATAGTCATAAACATGACCCGACAAACCAGTTTGTTTCAGCTTAAATAGCAGTCTGCTATGCCATACTTGGTCATAAGCTTTAGTAAGATCGAAGAAGGACGCAATGATACTTTTTCGCTTAGAAAACTGTTTTTTAATTTGGGTAGTGAGACGGGTCATATGATCAGTTGTAGATCTTCCTTTCCGGAATCCAGTTTGAGCTGACGGAATTATGTTATTTTTGTCACAGTAATATACCATTCTAATATTTACAAATTTCTCCATGACTCTCCAAACGTGGGAGGTAACCGAAATAGGTCTATAGCTCGAAGCTTCTGTTCGAGGTTTACTCTGTTTTAATACAGGAGTTACTATGGAAGTTTTCCATACCTCAGGGATTTGTCCACATTCCCAGCATTTTTTAAATAATGTATGTAAGATAATTACCCAGTTTTCTGGCAAATGATTTAACATGGTGTAAGATACTACATCCTTACCAACTGACACATTTTTGTTACTCAACAAATGAATAGCGTTCTTTACCTCCTGTAAAGTTATTGCCGAGTTGATTGTATTATCATTTTGTGGGGTAGGATCTCTATATTTGTCACTGATTTCTTCTTCCTCTCTTAATGTCTTTTGTTTATTTGACAAACTATCCACACTATCTGTTTTAGAATACATACAAACAAATTCTTCAGCCTTCTCTTGAGGGGACAGAAACTCTTTATCTTTCGTTTTAATAGGATAGTCTTGCAGAACAATGCCTGATTTCATTTCTTTCATTTTAGCCCACACTTTTTTCATATCCTTATGGTCAGATATTTCATTCAAACAGAACTGTGATCAGTATTGTCTTTTTTCTTGGGCTATGATTCTGTTCGCCTTGATTTTTGTGTAACACAATTCTTTATGAGCGGCTTCTTTTACATCTTTGTCAGGCACTTTTCTGAGTCTTAACCATGTTAGGTATGAAGGGCCTTATACTATCAAAATACAAGGTGATGAGGTGTTCTTCGTGTAGACAATGTGATGACTGATTTGATGCAATGTTAGGTAGTTAACAAGATGTAGTTTCATCTCCTCAGATGACGACGTAAAAAGGTCTTCATATAGACCAGTCGTTGTCTCCGCTGATGACGACCTCTGGTAGTCATCATACAGTCCAGGTGTTGTCTCCCCAGATGGCGAGGTCTGGTGGTCGTCATGTAGACTAGGTGATGACTGCTTAGATGGTGATGTTATGTATACATGTGGACTAAGTGATGACTGTTCTGATGATGACGACAGGTGGTAGTCATGTGTATCAGGCATTGTCTCATCAGTTGGTGCCGTCAGGTGGTCGTCATGTAGATTATGTAATGTCTGCTGAGGTGATGCAGTTGGAAGGCTTTCATGTACGCCCGATGATGTCTTTACAGATGACAACGTCAGGTGGTCGTCATGTAGAACACGTGAAGCATTTTCAGATGATGATGTCATATGGTCATTGTGGAGAACAGGTGATGGCTCCTCTGATGACGATTTCAGATGGTAGTCATGTAGATCAAGTGATGTCTCCTCCGATGACAATGTCAGATGACCGTCTTGTAAACCAGCTGATGTCTCCTTAGGTGACGATGTCGAGTGGTCGTCATGTAGAATAGGTAACGTCTCCTCAGATGATGATGGCAGGTGGTTGTTGTGAAGACCAGGTTTTGTTGCAGATGACAAGTGGACGTCATGTAGACCGGATGTTTTACGTTCTGATGATATTACCGTGTAATCATCATGTACATTTTTCAACATTGATTTTCCATCGAAGACCTCAGTCTGTGTTGACACACTATCATAATGTACATCAGTCTGTGTAGACTTTGAACACAGTTTATGATGTGTATATATGTGTTATGTCTAACTGTGCTAGAAATTACGTATTTGCTACATCACCAGCAGACTGTTAATGGGGCACCACCAATAACGTTTTGACGTTTCTGGTCCTATCTTCAGCTGTCCTCAGTGTTTCGAAGTGAGGCACGTTTGTCCAGTCTTTGATGTTACGCTCCAAACCTTTCCTCTATCTGCCACGTTCCCCGACTCGTATCTTCTACATGATGCACTTCTCACGTCCGACAGATCTTGTCACACGGGGATACCACTTCATTTTCCTGCTGTTGACAATTAAGAGGAGGTCGTCATGTGGTCCAGTGACTGATTTCGAACATCTTCGTCAGTAACGTGGTCTTTGAAATGCCCATGGTTTTGCGATAACATCAAATCCCTAAAGTTTGAATGCACCTATGCAGATTTGAGGGTCCATGACTCACATACATTAATGAAGGGTCGAGATGACCGGGAACGCAGCGTTTTATCAAGTGCCTGTTGTTGAAAATAAAACGATTTTTCTGAAAATGAAAAAAAGAGGAAGAGGAGGAAAATTATTGCTGTTGTGTGTTGGTGGAGCAGCCTGGACACGTCTAACACGGGGAGCACAGGGTGAGCAGTCTTCAACATCTCATGTTGATTACAGATTGTGATGCAAGTCTCCAACAGACAAGCCCAGCGGATAGTCTTAGGATTATCATTTTGAATTAGTTCCATGGTCGACTGTGGATTGTCAGAGAACAATTGAAACATCTCGAATATATGAGAGAACAACGTGTGTCAAAACCTGCATTAATGATCGTACACAGTTTCAAAATTCTGACCTGATAATTATTCATGTGTTATATTTGTGTACGTATACGTTGTTTTTTTTTGTGTGTGTGGTTTTTTTTTTTTTTTTTTAGAATGCTCCATGGATAAGATCAGTGCTAAACCCAAAAAGGACCTTTCTCTTTCCTTCAACTTCAACACGCATCTTGATATTCTATATGTATATAATTAAGTAATATTGTGGACTCGTGATGATTTTGACGATCAGTGGTGTCACAAAATTGGCAGTGATGAAGTTAAAAGAACTCGCGAACTGTGGGTGCCGTTCATACCTATAGATTATTGTCCAATCAAGTGACCTTTCTGACTGCGGGCCTCCACTGAGCGCCTGGACTCACGTGCTGGGTTGGGGCATGAGTGGTGGGGGGCGTCAGGTCACTCCTTGTACAGTAAGAAGTGAGGGTCTCCTCTCTCTTGCCCGAACGTCCCTCACTGGTCACCTGCCCCATGTCTTCGTCATCTGCTGACGTCAGGTGTTCAAAGCTCCTGAATTTATCTTGTCGGTTTATTCTGTATTACCTGCCAGTCTTCTCTTGCTGTATTGTTTGAATGGTTATTCTTGAAACTGTTTGTTATATAGAACTGCACTTCTACGTACTCATCAATTTATTTGTTTATGCATTATCTATTTATTCATCACTGTATACATCTATTCATATATTCATTTCCATATTAATTGATTGATCAAACCCATGCAGTAAACGACTGACACCATCGATACGATTAAAGTTTTGCAGGTCAGATTTTAGTTGAACCGATGTCGACCGCCGTGAAAACAGGATGTGGATGAGGGGTCCACAAGTGGCTGCATAGTGTGTGACTTTTATCTCCCATTGGTGTATAGTATGTGCATTCGATCTCCTACAAGTGGCTGCATAGTGTGTGACTTCTATCTCCCATTGGTGCATAGTATGTGCATTCTATCTCCCAATGGTGTATAGTATGTGCATTATATCTCCCATTGGTGCATAGTATGTGCATTATATCTCCCAATGGTGTATAGTATGTGCATTCTATCTCCCATTGGTGCATAGTATGTGCATTATATCTCCCAGTGGTGTATAGTATGTGCATTCTATCTCCCATTGGTGCATAGTATGTGCATTCTATCTCCTACAAGTGGCTGCATAGTATGTGCATTCTATCTCCCAATGGTGTATAGTATGTGCATTCTATCTCCCATTGGTGCATAGTATGTGCATTCTATCTCCCAATGGTGTATAGTATGTGCATTCTATCTCCCATTGGTGCATAGTATGTGCATTATATCTCCAAATGGTGTATAGTATGTGCATTCTATCTCCCATTGGTGCATAGTATGTGCATTCTATTTCCCACAAGTGGCTGCATAGTATGTGCATTCTATCTCCCAATGGTGTATAGTATGTGCATTCTATCTCCCAATAGTGTATAGTATGTGCATTATATCTCCCAATGGTGTATAGTATGTGCATTATATCTCCCAATGGTGTATAGTATGTGCATTCTATCTCTCAATGGTGTGAGGTATAGTCAAAGGTCAGAGGGTCACGAGGTCACGGATAGAGGTCAAGAGGTATAATATGTCAACACAAAATTTGGTTTCAGATTGGAAGAAAAAAATCCTTTCTACGCATTCCAATGGTAATGATTTTTCACAACTGGCACGGGCAGAAGAAGTAATAAATATTTCCATTGTCATTGGTTATTGTTAACCATTTATTTCTTGTTCACAACACTATATCACTGATACCTTACGATTTGCGACACTAAAAAATAGCACTGATTTCATCATAAAATCTTATTCTGCTCAGTATGAAAATCACAATCATTTATACATCTGCCAGGAGCAGAGCAAAGCAAAGATGTCATATAAAGGAACAACAGTCTGAATCGACTGTTGGGAATATCTTTGAATGGATCTCACGCACCCAAACATTCAATTCACAAATGACAAGGTGTGTAAAAACTGTTCGGTTTTACACAAATGTACAGGCCTACAGAGAAAAATATGGCAGGTTAATATGAAAGAGTGAAGACTATTTTCATAGCCCGAGAGATCATGTCGCTGGTTACACAGCGTTGGTGACGGTCAGCCTATTTGTTGGCGCACTGCTTTGCAAAATAACATGGTGCGTGAAAGGCTGCTTTCTTCCTCATGAAGTTGATTTTAATGACATCTCAACAGAACACAAACGTTCAGGCTGTTCATCCCTATTGCCCAAAACAAACTTATATCAAGACACATCAAACTAAATTGTTGTGATGACACCTGCCAGTAAGTGCCAAAGTCCGAATTGAGACAGCGCAGTTGTGATGACACCTGCCAGTATGTGCCAAAGTCTGAATTGAGGACAGTTTAAGTTCAGTATTATAAGGAAGCGTCATTGCGTACGGACTAATCCATATACGCTACACCACATCTGCTGGACAGATACCAGACCGCAGCATAACCCAACTCGCTATTCATGAATTGTACACACACACACACACACACACACACACACACATATATATATATATATATATATATATATATATATATATATATATATATATATATATATGAGTAGATTTCTTCCTCTGAGTTTTGCCAGAGGAGAATATTTTTATTCCCATGGGTTCTTTTTCGTGCGTGCTGGACACGGGACCTCGGTTTATTGTCTCATCAGAATGAGTGGACGTTCAGTTTGATTTTCCTGTCAAACTTGGGAGAAAAGGATAAAGCGGGAATCGAACCCAGTCCCTCACGGGCACTGTATTAACAGATAAACATCTAAACCATTCTGCCACCTTCCTCTCTGTTGGACAGGAAATCAGGATATGGACAGAATCGACCATCGACATAAACAGATCAATACTTGCCTTTTGGTCTATGGTTCGTCACTGTGATAAAGCGACGAATAATATAAGACAGCGATAGATACGATTTTAACTCTTACATCCTAACACACATTTTTCGGTTCGACAAAGACCTGTTTTCTGAAGGTGAGTAAACAGGGTTCACTGCTATGCTTTGCAGAGTGTGATACTCGCTGATCAAAACCACTGATCAGTCACGACTTCAGATATTCGAGTCATCTGCCAGTCTGAACGCGGATCGAATGATTAACTTTGTGACATCTACTGGTCAGGCTGTATCTCGTGCACATTGTTCTGAACTTCCTTTTATTCAGCTGCCTGTTGTCACCCAGTATTCTTCGCCTTTTTTCTTCTTTCATAAAAAATAACAATCACACCCTATGCCCTATAGCATTTACCTTCAAGGAATCACACGTGAGCCGTCTAGGTTTCGCCTCTTGTTTCTTTTGTGTTGAATTCATGTAACGTTTAGTTAGCATTTTATTATTCTGTGATGATGATACTAGCCAGCTGGTCCACGACAAATCGAACAAAACATCTTGTCAATTCGAAATTACTCAGCTATGCATACAGCTTAACATTTACATCTCTTTTTTATCTTTTTTTTTCCAGATTTTCTGGGTTCCGCCAACAGTTTTGGTGCTGTGACAGTTGGAGACAGATATTTCAAGTTTATAAAGACTGACATCCAAAACCTGTTTTCTCCATACAAAGTGTGTCTGCAAGAAGGAAGGCTGGCCATCCTCAACACAGTGTCTTCTTGGGACACACTGGCTCGTGCTGGGAATCAATACTCCTGGAAAGTGGGGCTGAGAATGGCGCATTCTACGTTACCCTGGATGTAAAGCAGCCCTCCTTGTTTCTCTGTCTCTGTATGTCTCTCTCATTGTCTGTTTCTTCTGTCTTTCTGTCTCCTCCTCCCCTGCACCCTCCCTATTCCCAGCACCTGCACCACCTTCTGTCTCTCTCTCTCTCTGTCTCTCTCTCTCTCTCTCTCTCTCTCTCTCTCTCTCTCTCTCTCACACACACAAACAAATATAAGACTGCATCATACGTATTTGTGAAAATGGGTCCGATAAGCCTGGAAAGTCGATCAGAGGAAAACTCACCGAAACACTCTTCATGGACCAAGATGTTGTGAGACCAAAAAGATAAGGAACTCCCATTTTATATGAATAATCATAGACATGCTTCCCAGGTGGAAACAACAAATCTCATTACATATGAATTGTGTTTACTGGATCCTTTGTCAAATATATAATGAAAAAAAAAAATCTTCAGGCTTCAAATTCAATATAGATATTTCGATCACGTCTCAATACCTCCGTTGGTTACTGATTTCTTTGAAACACTTTTTCAGATAGCCCATAGAGCCAAAGGATCGGTTGAATATGCTAAAAGCACTGATCTTTAATACACCGTTAGACACCCAAGAAAGCCTAAAAGCTATACCAGGATCTTTTTTATTGAAAAGAAAACGATCTGTGTCCATAGGTCTTTTTTATTTCATGTCATCAATTCTTCCTTACTGTCTGGTTGTTTCCCTGAAAGCTTCAAATCTGCTGTTGTACGTCCACTCATCAAGAAACCATCTTTGGATCATAATTGTTTGAAAAATTATCGACCTGTCTCTAATCTGTCATTTTTATCAAAACTGCTAGAAAAGATCATATTGTCCCAGCTCTTAGCTCATCTGGAGCAGAATGGTTTACTTAATTCCCACCAGTCAGCTTATAGACGTGGTCATAGTTGCGAAACAGCCCTTCTTAGAATAGTGAATGATTTGCTTTCGGGATTTGATGAGGATAAGATATCTGTTCTCGCTCTCTTAGATTTGTCAGCAGCTTTTGACACTATCGACCACTCTATCCTCTTGAACAGACTTAAAACTTCCTTTGGTATTCGTGACACTGCACTAGCATGGATCACGTCTTACCTGTCAGATCGTACACAGAAAGTGTGTGTAAATGGTACATACTCTAGAGTATCTGCCTTGAAATATGGTGTCCCACAAGGGTCCGTCCTAGGTCCTGTTCTTTTCGTGCTGTATGCGGCTCCTGTGTCGGATGTCATCAGTCATCATGCGATGTCGCATGAGAGCTTTGCTGATGACACACAACTTTATCAGTCGGCTTCCATAGCTGAATTTGATGCACTGGTGACTCAAACACAGGAGTGCATTGCTGGCCTAAAGGACTGGATGACTCTCAACAAGCTGCAATTAAATGATGATAAGACTGAATTTATGATAACCTGTCCAAAGAAGTTTCGTCAACATCCTTCCTTTCCTGACTCTGTTCTGATCAATAGCACACCTGTTTCACTTTCTCCCTCTGTTCGCAGTCTTGGTGTAATCCTGGACCAGTCTCTTTCCTTCCAAAAGCACATTTCGAATATCTGTAAAGTTGCCTATTTGGAACTGCGTAGAATCAGCTCTATCCGCCACTATCTCTCAACCGATGCAACCAAGACACTTGTATGCTCTCTGGTTCTCTCAAGATTGGATTACTGCAACTCTCTTTTGGCCGGCCTTCCCAAATACCTGTTAGACAGACTCCAACGAATTCAGAATAACGCTGCCAGACTCATTTGCAGAGCTTCTAAATTTGACCATGTTTCTCCTCTCCTTCAGTCTCTCCACTGGTTGCCTGTTTCTGATCGAATAGACTATAAGCTATCCACTCTGACCTTTTCCGCAGTCAACGGATCTGGCCCAAAGTATCTTTCTGAACTCATCCATATCTATACCCCGTCTCGCCAGCTCCGTTCTTCTTCTGATACTCGACTTCTCAGGATACCTCACGTCAGAAGTAAGACCTATGGACACAGATCGTTTTCTTTTCAATCGCCAAAGACATGGAACAAGCTCCCTGATAACCTCCGTCATTCTGATTCCCTCGCATCTTTTAAATCTCGTCTCAAAACTCACCTTTTCCCTCAGCAATAAGTTCAATTGTGGCAGGTCCACAACTACATGCATGTATATGAATGTGTATCGTGTGTGCGTGTGTTTATGTAAGTTTGTGCCTGCCTGTGTGTGCGTATGTGTTAGGGTAGCTGTTAGATACACATGCATGTTAATATGTATGTATGCAGTGTGTGTGTGTGTGTGCGTGTGTGCGTGCGTGCGTGCGTGCGTGTGTGTGTGTGTGTGTGTGTGTGTGGTCACATTTTGGTGTGTGTATGTAACATAGATATAATGTTTTATGTTATCAAAAGCGTTTTTGTAAAGCACCTAGAGCAGATTTCTGGATAGTGTGCTATATAAGTATCCATTATTATTATTATTATTTCAGCTCTGTATTTTGCACAATGAATCATACCATCAAAGTTGCATATTAAATTTAAAGAATCCTTGTTGCTTGAATGAGTTTGGAAGTAGATCTTTTTTTCTTTCTTAAGATGCAGACCACAAGTCGTTAAGGTGGTGATCTCTCCTCCTCCTCCTGTATACTCAACACAGGCGTCCCACAAAGTTGTGTTACATCCTCACATTGTTTACATATAACTGTTCATCTCATGAGCGGGGGGGGGGGCATAAAACGATAAAGAGGTCAAAATATTTTAACAGCCAAGTTATTGTTACGTTTTCTAAATTTCTTATTCACAAAACTTTTATCTGACATGGGTCACACTGACTGATAGCAGTTGTTGTTGTTTGTTTGTTTGTTTTTTCTTTTTTTTTCTTTTTTCTTTTGTTTTTTTTTTGGGGGGGGCGGGGTGTTTTGTTTTTTTAGTTCAAACAGGAACTGCTTTCTGCTCAGTATGGAAGTTATGTCTGTGCACACATCTGCCAAGATCTGCAAAACTCTGTCAAGCCATGGGACATTAACTCAAACATACTACGGGATTTTTTTAAACGGATTTCTCTATTCTAAATCATAATATTTCAAAATATGTCTCAAGACATAGACAGGCGATTGTGTTTTAAACTCACTGTGAAGGTCTTACACTATCAACGTTCACCGAAGTGGGCGTTTATCAGTACACGTTGCGAAGCAGTCTTCTTTTTCTGCATATTCATAGTGAATCAGTTCGTCTGTACATCGATTTTCGCGATAATACATATTTGAAAGGAGGCTTAGAAAGTCGCCAGATTTTATTCAGAGAATGGTTTGTGTATAGGTATCATCACTTACTGTAAAATGTCAACATATAACAAATCAACAAATCTTCGGTACAGAATCTGTTTGTTGGTCTTATTTCTCATTACGCATGTGCATTTGAAAAGTGATTTTTTTTCTTTCTTTTTTTTTTTTTTCTAAACGACATCAACTTCCTAAGATTCCAACAACGGGCAGCCGTTCTTTTGGAATGACGATGTACGGATCATCGTTTTTCCAAAAGAACTAGACTTGTCCGGAATGACTATCAAAATGTGTTTGGTGATTTTGTAATGATTTGACGGACGCAATAGCCGAATGTTTAAAGCATTGAACTTTCATTCTGAGGGTCCAGGGTTCGAATCTCGGTAACGGCGCCTGGTGGGAAAAGGGTGGAGATTTTTCCGATCTCTCAGGTCAACATATGTGCAGACCTTCGTGTGCCTGAACCCTTTGAGTGTATACGCAAGCAGAAGATCAAATGCGCACTTTAATGATCCTGTAATCCATGTCAGCGTTCAGTGGGTTATGGAAACAAGAACATATCCAGCATGCACACCCCCGAAATAGGAGTATGGCTGCCTGCATGGCGGGGTTAAAACGGTTATACACGTAAAAGCCCACTCATGTACATACGAGTGAACGTGCAGCCCACGAACGAAGAAGTTAGGATTCATCAAAGCCGAAAATTAATGTCATAATGAAGACAGGGAAGGTTTGAAAGTCATAAATCTCAATCATAATCGTAAAACAATGAAATGCCGATCGATGTGACGTGCTTAAGAATTGTTCTGGTTTTAGTACATACAACTTTCGATTAATAAAAACAGTTTGGATCGTTATGCATGAACTGGTAACCCCCCACACCCATCTCTCTCTAACCCCTAAAACCCGGTGTTTCCGGTGTTGTTACCGTCCAGCAGGAAACACGTGAGCCATGAAGGTTTTGCCTCTGTTAATTGTGTATTTTTCAACAAGCCATCAACCTGTTATAAAATTAGCAACAACCAACTTTGCTTCTTATGGCTGACAACAAAACTATCAAAGTTTCTCTTCTTTTTTCAGGTACAAATTTATACCTGTATGGGACGATGGAACGATAGCATACTACATTCACACCTGCCACATGTCTTACAGGAATCTCAATTATCGTTGCTTCTCATTCGAGCGCAATTATGTCAAAACCATTCGCTGTCGAAATAATTTGCTTTCTCTCAGTCCTGTCATTTGTGAATATAACTTTGGCAATACTTCTCACCCAAGCAGATCGAACACGACGCAGAAAGCAACAACGGACACAAGTGTGGAGCAAACTACTGTGAACCACAAAATCAGAATAAAACGTTCGAACAGTTTTCATTCGTGGATAAACACAACCCGGTGCCCTGGTCAACACTTCACATTCCAGTTTCTTGCCTGTGACGCGGCCGCTAGATGTTGGGGCCAGAGACAGGGAGCGTGCGCAGTTCCCATGACTCTGTTGCCCCCCATGTTCACGTGCACGAACGACGTGCTTCACGTGCCTTACACGTTGGTGTGTGATCACCGGTCTGACTGCCGTGACAACAGTGATGAGGACTTCTGTGTTTTCCCCTCTTGTGATCAGTCTGGGTTTTATAACTGTGGAGGAAAACAGGTAAAGATTTGTTTCATACTTTTCAAACCTGAGAATAGGGACTGACACAAGATAACGTTCTCACAAAATAGCACACAGTTATACACTATCTGTTAATCTTTCCTTCCTTATCCATTCAATGGCTCAGATCCCACCCACTCCCTTAAAATCCCTCATTCTCCTGACATGAAATCTTTTTCTTTTCGTTTCCTTACGCACAACAGAAAGAAAAAACAACGCGAAACATGTTCAGCCACTTCCAGAGGTACTGTTACAACCGTACACCAGATAACAGTTTTCAACAGTCTGTCAAGGGAGGAAGAAATAGGGAGTGAAGGGCCCGGAGGTGGGGAGGGGCGCGGGGGTGCTGGGGGTGGGGGTGGGGTGGGGGGTACGCAGGTAATGCTCCCCCTGTCGTGAGAGCACCCTTTGTTTCTGGTCCCAGATATTTATCTGATTCCAAACCGTTATTATTATTCCTATCAGAAGAGATCTGGAATAAACTTTTCTTGGAAAAGGTATCTGCAAAGATACAAAATCGTTATTTGTAAGAGGTAAGATCTAAATGTTACAGCTGCGCATTATCGACAGATATGCTGTAATCAATGAAGGTGTCAAGGGTACTGTTTCTGCCGGAACGCAAAAGACAATATTATGCATTTTCATTTGGAGATGCGACCACTGCAACATTTTTGAAAATGTTCGAAATTTGATGAAATCAAAATATGCAGTTCTTGGAAACATTCATGAATAAACGAAAATAGAATGTTTTGGATATCAATGTCTGGTCAGGGGCATAGCCCTTGCTACTGGTACTATGTAACCCAGTACTACCTGCCGCATGTGAAGTCTCCCAACGACGGACCAGGCGGAGGAGGAAACCTTTCCCAACGGCTGTGAAGGCGGAAGAGAATGACCAGGGGCAGGGGGAGCTCTTATTTTTGGCTGGAAGTCCCCCTAGGAGACAAAGCCCCGAAGAAAAACCTGCACCTGCTGAGGCCGCCCTACACGTGGCAGTATCTGCACCTGTGGGACGGTGAGCGTCGGTAGGCGAGAGAGTGGGTGAGGGACTGCACAACTCCTCCTCACTAAAAAAAAAATCACCTGTGCTGGTCAGGCAACCAGGCTAATGTCGGAACGACGAGTTAGCCCTTCAACACCCAGCTTTCCCAAGCCCTGCGGCGATGGAGAAGTGGTAACGGGGACAGCCAGAGGATGCTGCTGGCAGTTTCTAGTCACGCAGGCGGCTGTGGGGTGATGGTCGTCCGCCGTAGACTGGGGCAGATGCGGCGCCCGTATCACCCCACAGTGTCAGAGCAGCCCTTTTTAGGGACAGCACTGCTCTCCCCACATGGGGAAGGGGAGATAAAAGGATCCCCAAACAAAGCCTGCCTCACCTAGTACCTAGTATTAAACCGCACGTACTCTGGGTGCCTGGAATGTTCGCACCCTCTTAGACAGAGACGACAGAGCAGAAAGACTCACAGCGCTCATTGCTAGAATGCTTGATCGCTACCAGGTGGACATAGCAGCCCTGAGCAAAACCAGGTTTGCGGGTTAAACCCAGCTGGAGGAAGTTGGATGGGGCTACACCTTCTACTGCACTGGGAAGCCAGAAGGCACCCCAAGACCTCAGGCGTGGGCGTTGCCATACAAACCAAACTTGCACAACAGCTTGACAGCTTTCCACTTGGGATAAACGACAGGCTGATGACCCTGCGTCTGAAGCTGTCCAAGGATCGCTTCGCCACAGTCATCAGCTGCTATGCCCCGACGATGACCAACCCTGATGACATCAAAGAAGCTTTCTGCGAGGAGCACAGCCGCGCCATTTCAGCGGTAGACAGAAAGGACAGGCTGATCATCCTTGGGGATTTCAATGCCCGCGTTGGCGTGGACTTCTCCTTGTGGCCAAAATTCCTAGGACAGCACGGCACTGGTAAGTGCAACTCCAACGGATTGCTTTTGCACTCGCTCTGCGCGCAGCATGGACTGACCATCACCAACACCCTCTTCCAACAAGCAGACAATTAAGTACAAGAACACATGGATCACCCCCGCTTCAAGCAATGGCACATGTTGGACTATGCGATTGTCCGGCAGAGGGACAGAGGTGATGTTTCCACTACACGCTGCATGAGAGGAGCAGTCTGTTGGTCGGACCATCGCCCGGTACGCAGCAAGATGAACATCAGACTTGCACGCAAGCTCCAACCAGCCAGGCAGAAACCCCCTAGAAAGTTGAAAATCCACCGCCTCCCTATCACCAAGGACGTGCTGTAGCAGCAAATCCACATAGCTCTCCAAGAAATTCCTGCATCGACTGATGGAGCACCGTTAGAGATGCTGTGTACAGCAGCAGCTGACACACTCGGCTGACACACAGAGGAGCCACAAAGACTGGTTTGATGAGAACGACTCTGGAATCTCCAAGCTCCTGAACACACTGCATATATGGCATCATGGTCACATTTCCGATAACGACTGCCAGAGGAAGGAGAACCAGTTCTTGCAAACCAAGCAACTCGTACAGAAGAGGCTGCGTGAGATGAAGAACACCTGGTCGGAGAGAAAGTCCAAAGAGCTTCAGTCCGCTGCTGATGCTCACGACATGAAGACCTTCCATGATGATCTCGGAGCTGTGTATGGGCTGAGAGTCACAGGATCAACTCCTGTCCGAGCCTTTGACCAGACCACCCTCCTGACAGACAAGAAAGACATCCTTGCCCACTGGGCAGAGCACTTTAACACCCTCCCCAACAGGGACTCGTCCGTATCTGACGAGGCAATTGCAGCCCTACCACAGCTACCAGTCAATGACTCGCTAGCTACCCCTCCCACCAAGGTCAAGACCCAGAAGCCCCTGAAGCTGACAACGTCAGGAAAAGCACCAGGAGCGGATGGAATCCAGGCTGACATCTACAAGTATGGAGGCGAGGTGCTGACAGACAAGCTGACCGCCCTGTTCCAGTCTATCCGGGAGAGAGGGGAGGTCCCCCAGGATTTCAGGGATGCTTATATTGTCCACATTTACAAACGGAAGGGAGACAAAACATCCTGTGATAACCACCATGGAATCTCAGCATCACCGGCAAAATCTTCGCCCGCATCATACTAAGCAGACTGGTTGACCATTTCTCCAACACAGTGATCCCTGAAGCACAGTGCGGCTTCCGCTCAGGCAGGGGAACATGTGACATGGTGTTTACCATATGCCAGATGCAAGAGAAGTGCCGTGAGCTGAACAAGGAGTTCCACATGGTCTTTGTAGACCTGACTAAGGCCTTCAACATGGTGAACCGCCATGGTCTGTGGAAGATCCTCCTAAAGTTCGGCTGCCCAGAAGCCTAATTCAGCTGATAGCGTCTTTCCACAATGGCATGCAGGCGAGAATACAGGAAAATACTGACATGTCGGATCCGTTCCCCGTGGTCAATGGAGTGAAGCAGGGCTGCGTCCTGGCACCCACACTGTTCTCCGTTCTCTTCTTTGCCATGCTGATTGACACCTTCCAAGACTGTGACCGAGGCATCTACATTCAGTTTCGCGTAGATGGCAAACTTTTCAACTTGCGGGGAATCCATGCCAGGTCCAGGGTGTTTGAAGCACTGTTGAGAGAGTTCCTCTTCGCTGATGACTACGCGCTTGCTGCACACACTCATGAGGACATGCAGTTCATTATGGACAGATTCTCAACCTCCTGCAGGCGCTTTGGACTCACCATCAGCCTCAGCAAAACCGAGTCCATGTACCAACCAGCTAGCTCACAGAACGCCAGTGACTTCCCCCCTCCTGCAATCAAGATCAATGACAGAGATCATGTCGGTCGACAAGTTTTGCTACCTGGGCAGCACCCTATGCAGCAACGGAGCCCTTGATGCAGAAGTGGTGCTGTGCATTGCCACGGCCAGCTCTGCCTTTGGCAGACTCAACAACAGGCTGTGGAACAACAAAGGCATCAGGCTCAGCACCAAGATGGAAACCTACAGAGCTGATGTGCTGACCACCTTGTTGTACTGCTGTGAAACATGGACGATGTATCGCCGTCACATTCAACGACTTGAGCAGTTTCACCAGAGATGCCTACGAAAGATCCTCGGTATAAAATGGCAAGACAGGGTCTCCAACCTCCAGGTCATAGAGAGTAGCGGCCTGCCCAGCATCGAAAGCCTGCTGCTGATCCAGTGCCAGCTACGCTGGACAGGACACGTTGTCCACACGACAGACAGCAGGATCCCGAAGATGCTTTTGTATGGCCAGCTGAAGGAAGGCCACCGTGAACTTGGAAGACCCTGCAAGCGCTTCAAGGACACCTTGAAGACAAACCTCAAAGCCTGTGACATAGACATCACTTCCTGGGAAACTGATGCCCTTGACCGCTCTCGCTGGAGGATGCTGTGCTCTAGTGGCATAAAGACGTTTGAAAACAAGAGAACGCTGGCCATTAAGGAGAAGTGTGAGCGAAGGAAGCAGGGCTCAACTTCTGGAGACGTTTCCCCTTGCAACACCTGTGAGAAGTGCTGCGTATCCAGACTCGGCCTCTTCTCCAATATAAGGACACACACCGACAGATAAGCCTGCCTGCCTACTCATCCGTCGGACTGACGGGAGACTCCATCAACAAGGTACACACAGATTCAGTTCTTGGCTCAATAATGATCCTGGGAAAATGGATGTTCGCTCCTTCACAAGGCAGCTTGACTGATGTACTGTTAGATTGAAAACTGTTACGGGAAGATAACGTGAGATGTGTTTCCAGGGAAACTTCCGTTACTTACAGGCAGATCTCCCACCCCCTCTCTCTCTTTAAATGCATAGATAACTTAAACGTCACTAAATGCATCAAATGTATAATATGTACTCTTTCAAAACTAAAACCTCCACTGTCTATATGTTGTGATACCATATTTTTTTCTCTCTCCAAGTGCGTATCAGAAGAGAAATTATGCGACGGCGTTCTTGACTGTGTCCTGGACATGGATGAAAAAAGATGCCAGAAACCCTTTGTTCCTTTCAAGCCTTTTCGTATCATGCCATCACCTCATCCCAGTGTTGTAGAGTTTGACGGAAAAGGCACATTGACTATTTCCAACCTGACAGACTTACCATCTCATGATCACAACACGACATGCCCTGAGCGTTACTTCCAGTGTCTCACAGGTCTCCACTACTGCCTGCCTGTGTACGTGCTGTGTAACGGTGTCAAGGACTGTCCTGGTCAGGAAGACGAGACAGACTGTGAAGACTTCACGTGTCCTGGTTACTATCGGTGCCGTGGCTCCAAGGTCTGTCTCCATCCTAGTCACCTGTGTGACGGCTGGCCCCAGTGCCCTCAACGTGAAGATGAACTGGTCTGCACTTTCCCTTCCTGCCCACCGTCCTGCACATGCTATGGGTTGGCCTGGTACTGCACGGACACACTGCTGGGGCCAGTCGGGCCTGATTTGCGCTATCTTGATGCGCACGGGACTGGAACAACGCTCACTTGTATAGGGAATGCAACAATGCTCGTTTTCCTGGATTTATCACGGTGTGGATTGTCACGTGTAGGTGATGTACTTCACTTGCCCAACTTGCGCACGTTATGGCTTGCGGACAATGAACTGATATCCATGGAGTTATCGTCACTGTCGCTATTTTCCAGTTTGAAAGAGGTTTCATTTGCTGGCAACCCTCTGGTGATACCCCCAGATATGTATTACACCCGGAATATATCGTTGGCAACTCTACACTCCCTGGATTTGTCTCGAATATCAGTGTCACATCTATACACTCATTCTTTTCTTTCTTTTGCCAGTGTACACGTGCTTAATATATCATACAGTGGCATAAAAACCATTTCACACGGGTTCAAACATTTTAGACAGCTTCGCATTCTTGACCTTAGGGAGAATAAGTTGCACGAGTTTCACCAAGACATATTTAAAGGCTTGTCTACTCTCCACACAATATTCAGTGACAACTTCAAACTATGCTGTTCTGTTACATTACCTGATGGTTTTGATTTATCAAAGTGTCATGCGCCAGTTGATGAAATATCGTCTTGTGACAACTTGCTGCATTCTGATATGTATCGTACGGTTCTTGTCGTATATGCTTCTTTCGCGCTGATTGGTAATCTAATCAGTTTTGTATACCGCCTGGTATTTTACACACGTAATCAGAGGCATGGATACAATGTGTTTGTTTTGCATTTATGTTTATCTGACTTACTGATGGGCATATACTTGGTGACAATAGGGCTCGCAGACAGGAAATTCCGCAATATCTATGTACTGAAAGACGCAGTGTGGAAATCAAGTCCAGCCTGCTCCATAGCCGGATTCATATCATTGTTATCCAATGAGGTATCGGCAATTTTGATCTGTCTCATCACTCTGGACAGGTTCCTAGTCTTACGTTTCCCATTCGCTGATGTTCGGTTCAAGGTGTTGTCAGCACATGTAGCAAGTTATGTAGGTTGGTGCGTGGGGATTTTACTGGCCGTGATCCCTCTTCTTCCTGTTACTTCCCATTGGAAATTCTACAGACAGTCTGGGATCTGCCTGCCTCTGCCTGTCACCAGGACGGATTTCCCAGGACACACGTATTCCTTTGTGGTGATGATTGTCTTCAACTTCGTGCTCTTTCTGTTCATTGCTCTTGGCCAAGTGTCCATATACTGGTCAGTCAGTGCCAACAAGATGCCCGCAATAGATAGCAGTTCCACCAGTTCCAAAGACATGACCGTCGCTCGTCGTCTCATCACTGTCGCTGTGTCTGACTTTTTCTGCTGGTTCCCCATTGGTCTGCTTGGTCTGTTGTCCGGCAGTGGAACTGTCATCCCTGGGGAGGTCAGCGTGGCCATGGCCATTCTTGTTCTGCCTCTCAACTCCGCCATTAACCCTTTCCTCTACACACTCAACATCTTATTTGAGCAAAGGCGGAAGGCCAAGGAGTGTCGCATGCTGGAGGACATCAAAGCCCAGATGGCGTCAGAAAAAGACGCATTGAGGAAGTCCACAGAGGGGTGTAGTGAGCAGGAAGCAGCCAGTCTTCTCCAGTCCTGGCTGAGGTCTGGACTCTTGACCCGTGACAGCATTACCAACTTTATCCACAGCTTAGAAAGCTGATCATATTTATGATACATATGGGTATACACCAATTAAAAGTGTGACTGAAATAACAAAAATCTGTCCTCCTTTCCTCTTTTGAATTTCTTGTACCTCCCCTCCCCTCTCTCTCTCTCTAGTATATCTGTTTGTGTTGGGGTGGTAGGAGGGGTGTGATAATCAGCAGTTTAATGTCTGTATGCTAGGTCTTGGGATAGTGATCCCAGGAAGAAAATTTGTTTTATCATGGAACTGTGTCCATTTGGTGTCCATTATCACATGTTCGCAGATGACACACAGTTGCAACAATCTGCCCCTCCTGCTCAGTTCTCACAAGTCCTTGAAACGGCACAGGAGCCGATAGAATCAGTGAAGAAGTGGATGACTGTAAATAAGCTTAAGATGAATGATGAAAAGACTGAAGTCATGCCAGTTGGAACTGGTCACAAACTCAAAATGGTCTCAAACTGTACTTCATTTTCTCTCAATGGCACCCGAATTGAGTTTTCACAAACTGTCTGCAATGTAGGCATGCATATTGACTGTTCTCTCACCATGGAAACCCACATAAACAAGCTGTGCAAATCCATTTATTTGGAACTGCGCCGCATTGGTCGTATTCGTCCTTTTCTGTCTGTAGAGGCTGCAAAGAAACTCATGTCTGCCTTTGTGTTGTCCAGAATGGACTACTGTAATTCTCTGTTTGCTGGTCTCCCTGACTGTTTGCTTGAGAGGCTTCAGAAAGCCCAGAATCATGCAGCACGCATCGTTCTCCGCAAGCGTAAATTTGACCATGCCAAACCACTTTTCAGGCAACTTCACTGGCTGCCAGTGCGTGCACGTGTGGAGTATAAATTAGCAACACTCTGTTACCGTTCCCTTCATGGTCAGTCCCCTGCACACATTTCCGATCTCTTGACCCTCAAATGCCGGTCACCTCGCCATTCCCCGATTCCATCTAGAGAAATATGGCAGACGTTCTGTTTCATTTGTTGGTCCTTCAACTTATAACGCACTCTCCCAGACACTTAGAAAGGCTCCCACATTGTCAGTCTTTAAGGCTGGGTTTAAGACCCACCTTTACAAACTCCATCTGACTGAATAAGTTAACACCAGGTGTAACCTGCGCCATAGGTTTTAAGTGCTGAAACCTTTTAATGTTATATATATATATATATATATATATATATATATATATATATATATATATATATATATATGCATACTTTTTGTTGATAAGTGTAGAAATATATACTTGTGTATGGATGAGCATAGTTTTGTGGATAAGTGTGTAAATATTCTTGCCTTCTTAAGAAATTGTAATGGCTCTTTGAGCTCTCCATGGGAATAAGCGTCTTAAAATGCACTTTATTATTATTATTATTATTATTATTATTATTATTATTATTATTATTATTATCATAACTAATAATCATATGTCTGTTCGTTACAGGAAGACTGTTTTGTGACTATAACCATTAGATTGATATTGTAAGTAATGTCCTATTTTAGCATCCTAAATTATTGTACCTATAGGTTACATTTCCATGGTTTGTGGGACGCATAACGGAAAAAGCCAGATGGTGGCACGTTAGTTCAGTGACTGAATCGGCATCAAAACGGAGTAAAATTACGTACAACATGAGTCGAAATCCACTGAAAATGGGTTACAACATCTACTAATGGTCAAATCGTTTCACACATGCACAGAAATTTGCCGGTAAAATAGGTGCAGTAATTTAGGATGGTAAAATAGAACCTTACCGATTCAAAGAAACAGGAATACATGACTGTCATCTGAATAAAAAAAAACACCACAAAGCAAACAAAAAAACAACAACAACAATGTTGCGTTCGAAACAGTGCACGGTTCTGTAAAAAAAAACCCCAAAAAACCCTATGAAGCACGCGTCCCTTTGCTGTGTCTTACAATGCACACCCACCTTGCATGTCAACATAACCCCAGAAACACGGGCACGTCTTTGTAAGGGATGTAGGAGGGTGGCTTGTGGAGAAACACTCATGTTGCCACTCTACTACCATCAAAGACCCTGCTCGTGCATACATTGGGTCTTTGCAGCCTGGATGTGTGTGAATAGAATAGAACAGAATATTTTCTATTGTCATAAGACCTCCCACCCCCCCACCCCGCCCCCCGCCCCGACAAAGTTACTTTCACTTCTTTATAAGCCTGGATTATAGTGCCATGTAACGTTAATTCTAATAACCGTTTTTTTCTCTCCCCATTTTGAAGTTAATTTTTAGCGCTCTGGGCTTCTGTCCTAAGGCTGTGGAGCGCATTATGAATACACATGATTCTTCTTCCTTCTTCTTCTTCCCATATGTCTATACGGTCTTTCCAATTAGCTCCACTTCTTTGTATGCGTATCTCATTGTCCACAGACACAATACATGGCACAGACATGTGCCCTGTCTGTGTCGTTTTGTCTGATCCTCTCTCTTTCTGTCTCTCTCTTTGTCTCTGTCTCTGTCTGTCTCTGTCTATGTCTATTTGCCTGTCTCTCTATGTCTCTGTCTGTCTCCGTCTCTGTCTGTCTCTGTCTATTTGTCTGTTTCTGTCTCTGTCTCTGTCTGTCTGTCTGTCTCTGTGGCTCTGTGTTTGTGTCTGTTTCTCTCTTTGTCTCTCTCTCTGACTCTTTGTCTCTGCCTGTTTCTGTCTGTCTGTCTGTTTTTTTTTCTCTCTCTCTATTTCTCTCTCTCTCTCTTTCTCTCTCTTTGTCTCTATGTCTGTCTCTCTGTCTCTATCTCTCTGTCTGTCTCTGTGGCTCTGTCTGTGTGTGTCTCTCTCTGTCTCTCTCTGTGTCTCTCTCTCTGTCTCTCTCTCTGTGTCTCTCTCTGTGTTTCTGGTTCTCTTTCTATATGTATTACCATTTTAAGAAAATATTTTTTTCATCTTCCATAGTTCAGTTCAGTTCAGTTCAGTTCAGTTACTCAAGAAGGCGTCACTGCGTTCGGACAAATCCATATACGACACACCACTTCTAAGCAGATGCCTGACCAGCGGCTTAACCTAACCTAACCTAAATTAATTAGTAAATAAATAAATAATAAAGAAAGACAATAATGAGTAGGTGAATAGATAAATAAATAATAAACAAACAAACAAACAAATAAGTAAATAATTGAATAAATGAATGAATTAATAAATAAATAAATAAAATAAATAAATACATAAATAAAAAGACAAATAAATGAATAAATATATAGATAAATAAAGTAAAATGTCTGTCTTCCATAGAAATGTAGAAATGTATTATTCAGCACGTTATTATTTCAACACCCGACGAATCATTCATGCGCAGCCACGCCAAAGCCTCTGAAAAACAAACAAACAAACAAAACCCCCCAACTGATTCCGGCACCCTTCACTCAGCCAACATTCCACAAGGGAGCGACATCTGGTCAGTGTCAGATTGCCATAACGCCACCCATCAGAGAAGACCACACATACATTTGTCTTAATCTTTATTTTTTGGATGATTTAACGTCATAGAATTTCCCTTGTATACCTAATAATAATAACAATAATAAAATGTAGGCTTATATAGCGCAGTAATCCCATCTCAGATGGGGCTCACCGTGCTTTGCAATAAAATATACAAATTTAAGACAAAGTGTCGTAAAATATGTACAAAGTCAACACAGTTTCAAATGACATTAGCTAAGATATACATATATAAGACTAAGTGACATAATAGATTTTTAAAAAAGTAAATCGACACAGGCGCCATCAGTCTCAAATCACACAGGTGCAAATCACAGCAAAACAAAGTGCATCACATTCACCATTGTCAAAAATAAACACCAGGGAACCAGGCATCACGAAAAACACACCAAAATCATCGCAGATACATACAATTTAACACAAAGAGCACATCCAGCAACAAAAATCACAGCAAGCATATGCAGATGGAAACATTTCAGTAAGATCAGTATTAGTATCAGTAGCTCAAGGAGGCGTCACTGCGTTCGGACAAATCCTTATACGCTACACCACATCTGCCAAGCAGATGCCTGAGCAGCAGCGTAACCCAACGCGCTTTGTCTTCTTCTTCTTCTGCGTTAATGGGCGGCAACTCCCACATTCACTCGAATGTACACGAGTGGGTTTGTACGTGTATGACCGTTTTTATCCCGCCATGTAGGCAGCCATACTCCGCTTTCGGGTCAACGCGCTTAGTCAGGCCTTCAGAAAAAAAAGAAGATAAATACATAAAAATACTGCTAATAATAATAATAATATTTATAAGGTGCAAAATCTTGATGAAGTCAACTCTAAGCGCACACACAAAAAAAAGGAGAAAAGTACACTTTGAAAAGATATGTCTTGAGTGTTCTCTTGAATGCTGGTGTTGGGGTGTAACGGAGGTGTGAGGGCAGTGAATTCCGTTGTTTAGGTGCAACAAAAGAAAAGGAACGTTCGCCATAAGTTTTAGTACGAATCTTTGGAATGGACAGTGTGCGCTTGCCATTTGAAGAACGGAGTTGTCTGGATGATGAATAGACAGAAAGTAGGTCTGAAAGATAGACAGGACAAGAATCAGGGAAGAAATTGTGACAAAGGACTGAGAGTTTGTATTGTATTCGTGCTTGAATGGGGAGCTAGTGAAGGGAAGCGAGTAGGGGAGTGATGTGCTGACGTTTCTTAGCTTTGAGAGTGAGTCGTGCTGCAGAGTTTTGAACTTTTTGAAGTTTGTCAATACAATGTTTGGGGCAGCCAGCAAGGAGAACATTTCCATAATCTAATCAAGATAGAACAAAAGAACGGACCAAAGTCTTTGTGGT